>NW_015185312.1:0-1300 GCF_001447785.1 Gekko japonicus
TCCAGGAAAATTTATAGCTTAGGTTAAATTATAGAGAAAAGGTAGAAGGAGAAGACAGGGCACAATAAATGTATGATACAGCTAGAATTGGGACAGTATAATGAAGAAGAGTCCCTGCAAGATATCTAAAGTAGAGTATTCTTTTTTGCATTTATATGCTGCTCAGCTCTACAGTATCTTCCTGTTTGTCTATCTATCTATGATCTGTCTGCCTGGGAAAAACCTGTCTGGCACATAGCAAGATATGCCATACAACTGTCTCGTGACATTGCACTTGAGATGCTGTATCTTTACACAGACAGAGGTGGTCATGTACTTAGCTTTTCCTTTTTCATCTTATAACTGCTCAGTCTTGAGGTCTCTAGGGAGGTGTCTGTGCACAGCGCAGTTGTACACAGGCTGCTCATGCTTGTTCATTTGTCCACTAACCTAGGCAATGGCTTGTGTGACAGCACTTCACAGGTAAGCACAGCTGAAGGAGTAGTGGTCGTTATGAGTTATCCATGCATCACCATACTCCTTTTTTTTGTAGACATGAGGCATGCTTTATTTATTGTTTCTATTTATTTCTATGTAGTCATTGTTTCTATTTGTATCCCACCCTGCCAAACTCGCTGGCTCAAGGCAGCTAACAAGATCCAAATATCATAAAACAATCCAAAATTAAGACAGTTAAAAACAACATCCCAGTTAACAACATCAATAGATAAAAACAGCAAATGATGGCAGTATTCAAGTCGGCCCAATGGTAGGGATAGCATCCAACAAAGTCAGATGATAACGATGTTCCAAGTCAACCCAGTGGTTAAAGTAGCATCCAGAAGGGTCCTGGGTCAGAAGATGTTCTAGGGCATGTTCATCAGTGGCACACTCATCAGTGGCGGCTCCTAATCAAAAGTCTGGTGGAAGAGCTCCATTTTACAAGCCCTGTGGAACTGTAAGAGGTCCCGCAGGGCCCTGATGTCCTCCAGGAGCTCATTCCACCAGTGTGGAGCCACCACTGAGAAAACCCTGGCTCTGGTGATAGCCAGTCTGGCTTCTTTCGGACCAGGGAGAGTCAGGCAGTGTTGTGAGCCTGACCTCAGTGCTCTCTGGGGCACATATGGGGAAAGGCGGTCCCTCAAATAGGCAGCCCCCTGACCATATAGAAGAAGAAGAAGAGATTGGATTTATACCCCGCCCTTCACTACCCAAAGGTGTCTCAGAGCGGTTTACAAACTGCTTTCCCTTCCCCTCCCCACAACAGAGTGCAGTGTCCTCAGCACAGTCCAGATATGGTCCTGTGTAGAGAGACCCATCA
>NW_015185313.1:0-1271 GCF_001447785.1 Gekko japonicus
CCCGGACCTTCCCTGGGTCCATTTCCAATTCCTTAATATCTCATTAATCAAGTTCATGAATACTCCCGGAGCCCCCTGGAGGCCGAATGGCATCATGCGATATTCAAACTGGCCAAGGGGTGTATTAAAGGCGGTCTTGTGCTCCTCTCCCTCCCTTATGCGAACTCTGAAGTACGCATCCCCGAGATCCAATTTGGAGAAGATTTTCCCTTTAGACGCCTCGACCACCAAGTCTTTGATGAGTGGCAGGGGGTGGGCATTGGAAGACGAACCAGCATTCAAGCCTCTATAGTCAGTACATAGCCTCAACCCCCCATCTTTCTTCTTCCGGAACAGCATGGGAGCTGCAAATGGTGAGGAAGCTGGCCTGATGAAACCTTGGGCCAGGTTCTTATCTATAAGATTAGGCAATCTATGACCCCGCAGTAATTCAATACTACAATCTAAATGCCTATGGGGTGGGAGCTTGTCCGCTTCTTCCTCTTCGAATACCCTCGCCAAGTCCCAATATTCGGGGGGGATTGAAACCAACTCCTCCTGGGCTAGGCAAACATGGGGGGCTTTGGCTGCTGGCCGGGAACCCTACTGCGGGTTCCATAAATGGGACTTGCATCGTGGGGAGATGAATTGCACCTTCCCTTTGTCCCACAGAATGTAGGGATCATGTCCATGCAGCCAGGGGCTTCCTAATACTAGTGGGAACCTGGCAGTGGGGGTGATCACGAACGAGCATTCTTCCCCGTGATCTCCCGCCCCCAACCGTAATGGCACCGTCTTGAACTTGCAAGGTTCCTTCATCACGGACCCATCAATTTGAGTAAAAATTAGGGGTTCGGGCAACTGCACCACAGCGGCTTCCAGCCCCACCACTCAAGATGGATTGATGAGGTCCCTCCTACACCCCGAGTCAATGAGACCCCTTACTCTGATGTGGGTCCCCTTGGCCGGATTCATGAGGGTCACAGTCACGAAAAAGAGGGGAGGGTAGCTGCTCACCACATTTGGCGCCTCCAGGATTGGGCCCTGCTGCTCCGCGCCTCTCACAGCAGGACATGGCCTTTTCCCGCCAGCTCGGTGTTGTCGTACTCACTGGTGCTGTCCTCGGATTGCCTGCAGCGCCTTAATGAATTTCAGCTTGCCTGATGTTTTTTTCACCGGGGTCCCCACCTGCAGCTTGGCTGGCTCGGGTTTCCCCGGTTTTCCAAGGCTCGGTCCACTGCAGTTGGCGGCAAAGTGGCCCCATTCCCCACACCTTAGGCACAGCCCCTGCT
>NW_015185314.1:0-1268 GCF_001447785.1 Gekko japonicus
GAGTGTGAAGCGGCTGCTGAGGTGACTGGCAGCGCCGGAGGTGGTGAGCCCGCGGCGAGGTGGAGCGAGCTAGTGGAGTCGCCCAGAATAGCAGCCCCCCTGGCCGGGTCGATGGTTGACAGGGAACTGTCGCTGCTTTGGGGCACAGTCGAAGGAGGTGGATGGGGTAGGACGACCAGCAGAGCCCCTTGGGAGGTCGGGAGACGAAGCCAAGTTCACAGTTTTGTGGTGGGGGAACGGCCCAGTGTGAGAGGGCGAAGATTGGTGGAGTGGCCCTGTGAGAGAGGGCAAAGACTGGTGGAGTGGCCCTGTGAGAGAGGGCGAAGAACGAGGGAGTCCCCCCCTATTATCCTGTGGTGTGGTGCGGCCCTGTGAGAGAGGGTGGAGATCGAGAGAGCCCCCTGCTGTCCTGTGGTGGTGGAGTGGTCCTGTGAGAGAGGACGAAGACTGACGGAGCCTGAATACCAGTGTGTGGAGTGCCTGGAACGTTTAGACCTATAAGATCTGTGATTTTAGGGAGAGAAGTGGGGTAGTTGTTTGAAGTTAATGAGTCGGGTCCGATAGTGATTCCTGTTGTGTTGGATGGAAGAATAGAAGTGAATGGACGGTGGGACACTAATGCTAGTAGTTAAATAAGAATGATTGGTTGTGATTGCCAGGTTTTAGAAATGAATTATGATAAGGAACTGTTACTACTGTTACTGTTAATTGTTAGCAACGATTTGTGTTAATTTATTTATTGTATTAAGCTAACGATCATTCTGTGAATGAAGTTGTAATAATAATAACCCTTCTATGAATGGGCAGGTTAGGGTATAGGGTAGCAGCGGTCTTAGAAGATCAACTTAGCAGTGGTTGAGGATTAGACCTGGTGGGGTTTGAGCAGGGTTATATACTGTACATTAGTGAACCATTGGATTATTTTTGTACTGCAGGGAACTAGTTAGTATAAAGTAAGGAGGGGGTTAGAGTAAGGACCTTGACTAAACGTGATTAGATCTAACGCTGTTGGAAGCCGTCTGTCGGTGATTGCAGCCAAAGCCAGCAGTAGTGACTACGGAATCGACCGGCGGATACAGCTATGCTGGCGCAGCAGATTCCGGTGCTCTTGGGGAGGGGAAAGTATGGCGGTGGGTCTAGGCAGAACATCAAGGGAAGGGCCCTGAGAAACAGAAAAGCTCGGTGCCCTTCCAGCCTACGACCCATCCAAGGCAGGTCAGCAGCGGGGCTCGGATGATGAACGCCAGGTCTATTAACAACAAGACGAT
>NW_015185315.1:0-1267 GCF_001447785.1 Gekko japonicus
CTTCTTTGGAGAGTGAATCTGTGGACGGAGCTTCTTTAGAACCCACAGCTGTAACAGGCACATGCAGAGACGCGCACACTCGATCACTGAAGTGGTGGCCGCCATAAGTCCCAGCAACCTTTGAATGCGAACCGTGTAGGTTACATTGGAATGAAACAACAGACGAATTTCGTGGCATATTGACTCTGCCCTCTGATGGGGTAGGTAAGCACGAGCGTCCACTGAATCTATGACGGCTCCTATAAACTGTACACGGGTAGCAGGTTGAAGCATTGACTTCTCCAGGTTCACGAGGATTCCCAGAGATGCAAGGGTGTCCAGGGTCAGACTGATATGTAGAAGGAGGACCTCTTTGGATTCTGCAACCAGTAACCAATCGTCTATATATGGGAAGATTTGCATTCCCTGTAGACGGAGGTGCGCCACAATAACCACCATCACCTTCGTAAAGACTCTGGGGGCGGTTGAAAGCCCAAATGGAAGAGCCTTGAATTGGTAATAGGCTTCCCCGACAGTGAACCTGAGGAAGCGTCTGTGACATGGATGGATTGATACGTGGAAGTAGGCGTCCTTCAAGTCCAGCGTAGCCATCCAAGCTCTCGGTGACAGTAACGGTAGAATGCTTTGGAGAGTAGTCATTCGAAATTTTTTGTAGACGATGAACTGGTTGAGGTATCTGAGGTCCATGATTGGACGAAGGCCTCCGTCCTTCTTCGGGACCGTGAAGTACCGAGAGTAGAAACCTTGACCGTGCTCGGATATCGGAACCGGTTCTATGGCATCTTTTAATGTGAGAGACTGGACCTCCTGGAGCAGAACTTGTGATGCTGGAGTTCGAACAAAGTGAGTGAAGGACGGAATCTGGAAAAACTCTATGAGATAACCCTCTTTTATGACAGAATGGACCCACTTGTCTGTTGAAATCTTTAGCCACACTTTGAGAAATGGAGCAAGACCAGGTGGATATTGCGGGAACGGAGTCAAAGACTCTGTTTGGAGGTTTTAGGAGCTTTCTGCTTGTATTGTCCCGAAGGTGAGATCCTTGCCTTGTTCCCAAAGGGACGAGGCTGGGTATTTGGTGGTCTTTGCCACTGCTCCGTTGGCGATTTGTTATAAGACTGTCTGTGAGACCACGATTGCCTAGACCATTGTTTAGGTTTGGTATATCTTGAAGAAGGGGAGATCCCTAGACTTTTAGACGTTTTAATACTTTTGTCCAGTTCCTGCAGGACCGAGTCGGTGGAACTAAACAATCCAGTACCTTCAA
>NW_015185316.1:0-1315 GCF_001447785.1 Gekko japonicus
AACTCAGCTTAGAGGGAACATTGGAGTGTTGGTCATGACTGAAAGACGATGTTAGGCCGATTAACCCACAGAAACCCCACTCAGCTGCCAAGTGTGAACTACTCTCCTGCACCTTAGATCCTTTTCGAAGAAAAGGCCACAGAAAAATTAGCCAGACTTCTGAGCACGTGAAACTGTCTGCTACTCCAGGTGGGGCCTGAGGATCCCCTGGAATTACAGCTCATCTCCAGACCACAGAGATCAGTTCCCCTGGAGAAAACATCCCAATGGATGTTTTGGAGGGTAGATTCTATGGCATTGTACTCCACTGAGGTCCCTGTCCTCTCCACGCTCCTCAGCTCCCTAAATCTCCAGTAGTTTCTCAACCTGGAAGTGGGAACCCTCCATCCCCTACCAGTACCCAGGGGGGACCTGGCAATCCTAGGCCTATCTGGGTCAATAGTGGCCACTCAGACTGGCAGAGGCTCTCCAGGGTCTTAGGTAGGATTCTTTTGCATTACCCCTGACCCCTTCCTTTTAACTGGAAGTGCTAGCGATTGACTCAGGGACCTTCTGCATGCAAAGCAGATACTAGGGTTGCCAACTGTGGGTTGGGAAATACCTGGAGATTTTGGGGGTGGAGCCTGGGGAGGGTGGGGTTTGCAGTAGGGTACAATGCCATAGAGTCTGCCCTCCAAGGCAGCCATTTTCTCCATGGGAACTAATCTCTATCGTCTGGAGAGCAGGTGTAATAGCGGGAGATCTCTAGGCCCCACCTGGAGGTTGGCAGCCCTAGCGGATACTCTATTTCTGAGCAACAGCCCCGCCCTTCATATAACTGATTCTCTTTCGGTGAATCACAGCACAGTTGTATGTGGAGTTACTTCAGTGTAAACCTACTGTAATCCCCTGGGTAAAACCATCAGAGTACCTATTATATTAGAGTAACTCTGCATGGGGTTGCACTGTCAGAATCTTGGGCAGCTCCACGTGACTTCGACCCAAAGCCCACTTCATTATTTTTTAGCTGTACATCTAAGATTTCCTTAAGCCAACACCTACAAATATAATGTGTGAATTAGATAAAACCATGTTTGGAAATCTGAGTCCTACAAGTACACTTATCAGGAAGGCAGAAATGACTGCAGTCCCCTGCCATGTGTACACTCTGTGGCAAACTTGGGCCTGATGCCATGTCATGGGTGGAATTGCCCGAAAAGATCCTCAGTGGGTTCACAGGTAAAGAACTAGATTTCTCTAGACTCCTCTGACGGGATGAAATGGTCCATTACCTCCATGGAAGGGAGGGGGAGATGAGGAGAGCTTGTTTTTTGTC
>NW_015185317.1:0-1308 GCF_001447785.1 Gekko japonicus
GACCCAGGAGAATTGAACAACTACCATCCCGTCTCAAATGTACTATTCTTGAAGCAGATTGTTTAGATCAATTCAATCTGGTTTCAGGCCTCATTATGGGCCTTAAATGGCCTTGGTTGCCCTGGTAGATGACAGGCACCAGGAGATGGACAGGGGGCAGTGCTAATTTGGTGCCAGTTTGGTGTAGTGGTTAAGTGTGTAGATTCTAATCTGGGAGAACCGAGTTTGATTCTCTACTCCTCCACTTGCAGCTGCTGGATGACCTTGGGCAAGCCATAGTTGTATCAGAGCTGTTCTCTCAAGGTCAGTTTTGGAAAGAGCTCTCTCAGCCCCACCTACCTCACAGGGTTTCTGTTGTGGGGAGGGGAACGGAAAGGAGTTTGTAAACCACTCTGAGACTCCGAGTGAAGGACGGGGTATAAATCCAATCTCCTCCTCCTTCTCCTCTTTGTCTTCTTCTTCTTCTCCTCCTGGACCTCTCAGTGGCTTTTGATACCATTGATGATGGTATCCTTCTAGATTGCCTTTTTGGGATTGGAACTGAGAGGGGCTGTTCTGCAGTAGTTCTGGAAGATATGGTGCTGGAAGACTTCTGCTCTGCCCCTTGGCCTTTAGCCTGTGGGGTTCCTCAAGATTTCACTTTGTCCTTCATGCTTCATGCTATGTAAAACCACTGGGAGAGGTTATCCAGAGATTTGGGCTCAGCTGCCAACAATACACAGATGTCACTCACCTGTGTCTTATGCTACCAGCAGAGCCCAGGGATGCTGTTGAAACTGCAAACAGGCAGTTTTGGAATGGACGAGGGCTAACAAGCTAAAGCATAATCCCAACAAAACAGAGGTGCTACTGATGGGGGGAAAGTCTGAACTGGGTACTGGATTATCCCCTGTTCGGGATGGGGTTGCATTCCCTTAAAAGAGCAGATGGAAGCAGTGTCCAGGCATGCCTTTCAGCAGCTTTGGCGGGTGAGCTGGCTGAAGCCCATCCTGGACATACAAGTGCCCTGGTAATATCTAGATTAGATTACTGCAATGGAGCTGCCCTTAAAGACTACAGTTGTTACAGAATGCTGTGGCCAAAGTGTTGAGTGGACTGGGTCGTAGGGACGATATCACTCCAGTCTGTTCCACCTACACTGGCTTCCAATTTGCTTCTTGTTCAAGATGCTGGTATTGACCTTTAAAGCCCAGTATGGCTTAGGACCTACATATCTTAAGGACCACCTTCTATCAAATGAACCTACACACTCACTACCTGAGAAGAACCTTCTAAGTTGTGGCACCAAAACTTTGGAATTCTCTCCCC
>NW_015185318.1:0-1248 GCF_001447785.1 Gekko japonicus
TTGTCCATTATGATGCTGGTCAAATGGTTCCTCTTGAACAGGTTCCAAGGGGCGATTACCATTCAGAAACTAAGTTTTATGTATCCACCACCTCTGTAGTCCTTTTTACTCCCCTCAGGATGCGTCCCTTACAGAACTGGTGTATACATACTTTCAACTATGCTACCCATTCTCAAAACCAGCATATCTCCATTCCCTGGACTGTGATAAGGGGGATAGAGTGGTGGACCATTGAGTCTAATGTGTTACCTGGTGTTCCTTTCAGGCTTCCCTCCCCACAGATCACACTAACTACAGACGCTTCCCTTTCAGGTTGGGTTGCCCACTGCGGGGACAGGTGTGTCAGGGACGCATGCCAAGAGGTATCTACATATTAATCAGAACTGAGAGCTATTTGTTTTGCCCTTAACTCCTTTGTCGCTGTGCTAGGTGGAAAGGTGGTCCAAATTCAGACAGACAACACTGCTGCCCTGTTCGGTGTCAACAAGGAAGGTGGTACTGCCTCCCTCCCTCTATGTCAGGAGGCCACTGCCATTGCGAATGAGCAATTGCCAACCATTTGCGAATGAGCAATTGCCAACCATTTGCGAATGAGCAATTGCCAACAGGAGAAATAGGTTTAGTGATCCAACCCTTTGCATGGTATTATTCCATCACATGCTTCACCCTTTACTACAGAAAGGCTTGAAAGTGCGTCACCATGCATAATGCTCTAAAAGGGTGGGACATGATGGACTGACCTCCAAAAGCAAGAGGCTTAGTGCATCAAATTCAGAGAGCTGGGAGATTAGGGGTTAATGCCGTACTCTAAAACAGTTCGATTGACAGGCTGCTGCCTGCGTACATCCCTCCTTCTCTGGTCAGCACCAGCTGAGGAGAGCTTTCAAAAGTCTTGTAAGTCTTGTCAGAGAGAGTCAGTCATCCTTTGGACTTTGACTTGGCAGTAGCCAGTCAGGAGGAGTGAGTGTGTGTGTCAGTCTGAGGGAAACAGACAAGTTCACTTGGGACATGAAGGGACACAACTCCTTGCCTTTACTGGGTACCATCATATTTGAGGAAAAGTTCAGAAATCAGAACTTAAAGTCTAAGTGTCAGCCCTAGCTGAATTCTGTTTAATCACAGTTGCCAGAACCGGGGTTTAGGTTTGACAGAAGAGACTGGACAGGAGGTTGAAACTGCCAGTCTAGCCAAACAGAAAAGGATTATCACTCCTGGAGAAAGGAGGATATTTTTTATGCAGTTATTCAG
>NW_015185319.1:0-1268 GCF_001447785.1 Gekko japonicus
TTTCCCAGGCTTTCTTCCCATTGGCTATCACATTAACCCTATAACGACTGGATTTTAGACCTTGCAACACACATATTTCCAACAATACTAACAGTCTATCTAAATTTTTAATGTGAACATATGCATGTAGCGTTTATAGTTGTGTGTATATTACTGGAGTGAGTGACTCAGCATGCCTGGACACTGGGAGTGCTACATCCCTCTAAATGTGTACAGGTGTTATCTCCTTGAACGGGATGCCTCTCTTTGTCTTAACCTGGGAGCTGCCCTCTGACCCCTCCTCTCTCTCTTTGTTCTTTCACTCACTTTACATGGCCTTCCATGGAGACACATGTCTCTGCAGGTCCCTAATGCACAAGACTGAGTCATAAATTGCTTGTACTATGCATTTTGTTTGAGCTCGTGATAGTGCTTCTAGATCACCTCCATCCAGCTGTCAACTGCCACAGCTGACACTATCAAAATGAAAACAGGAAGCAACCAGGCACCCCTCCTTCACTATGAGGAGGACTCAAGATGATCTGAGGGCTATCCCTCCAGATTCCAGTTGTTGCTGCTGCTGCTGAGACCATCAGAAGGAAAGGAAGCAGCACCCAGCACCCATCTGTCATTCCTGGAGAAAACAAGACATCCCAATCCCTCAGAGACTGACATTTCCAGGCTGCTGAGTATAAGCGTGGCAACCTATTTATAGAAATGGACAGGAATATTTTTACCAGTGGCCATCACACCCTGGAGAACAATGCAACTGCAATGACTGGAAACCTTAAGTATTGAGCAGAGCACAATGAAAATGTGTCCACCACCTGTGTGTGTGAGGGGGGGGGGAGTATTAAATCTTAACAAAATTGTTCTCTTGGTGCTTACCAGTTATCCTGGTGTCTTTCCACTAATTGGTCAGAATTCTGGTTCTTAATGAGGAACTGAGTGGGGACTACTTCCTTCACACTCTTCCTTTGATCTCCACAAATAGAATGGGGTAGTGATTCAGTTTATTTTTTTTTAGATAAGAGCTGAAAGAAAGAAAACTTTCAGTAAAGAAACCTATGACCTCCCAATGGTGACCAGTTCACTTTACCCATAGTGGTAGATTCAATGGCATGGATATTTGTATTATTTAAAAAACCCAAAAAACATTTATGTGCCACTTTTATGTGCAAATAGAGTCACCAAGGAAGTGAACATTAAAACATTTAAGACATGCTCACTTAAGTAGCATTAAAGTAAGGTACATATAAGATATTTAAACAATTCAATAAAAACATATA
>NW_015185320.1:0-1207 GCF_001447785.1 Gekko japonicus
GTTATAGATGTAAAGGCAAGGTATTCAAAGAGAGTTAGTGATCCACAAAAAGAAGTAATTAGGAATTTAAAGAGAATTAGTGATATATAAAAGGGAGTAATTAGATAATAAATTGCAACCCAAATAACCTAACTTAAATAAACGGTAACTTAAACAAGCTAACTAACACAAAGGGAAAAAAATTACTATAATTACTATAAAAAATAACTAAATTTATTTGCATTAATATAAGAATACAAGAACTTAATTAAAGATTAATTGCAAATATATCTACTAACAACAGAATCACAAAGTAAGTAACTAGAACTCAATTAAATAATAAGAGAATTAGCCCAAAAGTAGACTTAATAAAATATAGAATTGCAACAGGGCAAAATTAATAATATATAACCACATAAAAGTAACAAGTAAATTACTTAATAAGAAAATTGGGGTCAATTGATTTATAAAAGGCAAAATATAGCAATCAAAATAAGGGATTAGAAAATCTGCTTAAGCAGAAGGAAATCAATTAAGTTATTTATGAATAAGTCCCAGAAACTTCACCTAAAAAAACGTATCCAGCTACAAACAAAAATACATAAATTAAAACTTGCCAGCAAAACAAAAATAGCTTCAGGATCAGGCATAAGAAAGTCTTTGTTACCTTCCCCGAAAACGCAAGCAAAAATACAACAGACAATAAACATAAATAGACAATAAATAGACATTCACAATATCTATGGATGAACTCAAAGCGGACCTAAAATCATGGGTTCAAAATATAGTTACACAGACAGTGCAGGAATCTGTAAAAGAAGCGGTAACCCATGCAGTGAAGGAGACAATTTTACCTACAGTATTAAAATCAGAAATGGAACCCATCCACACCAAAATGGGAGCCATCTTCGCAGAAACGGAGGAATTAAAGAAACAAATGGAGGAACGCAAACAAGAAATTGGGAAAAACACCAAAGATTTGCGCAAAATAGAGAAGAATAGTAAAGACTTCCAGGAAGATTTTTTAGAACTAAAAGCAAATGCAGACAGGATGGAACAAACTTTAATATCACTGGAAATTGGCAGGGCAGCTTTTGTTGTCAGGTGCCAGAACTTCCCAGAAGCTAAGGGAAAAGATTTGAAAGGAGAAATGGTGAAGCTGTTATCGGAAGAAGTAGAGTTAGGATCAAAAGAAGAATTGGAGAAGAATATTGATTTAATATATAGG
>NW_015185321.1:0-1565 GCF_001447785.1 Gekko japonicus
CTGATCACAGGATGCTGGCTCGGCTAACGTTTTCGTCTAATGCATGGATGGGAGGGCAGACTCAGGCTAGTCTGACCTGTCCTCATTCTTGGACTTTATATCTTGGATTTATATAGTTGTGAGCTTGGCTGTGACTCAGTTGACACCTCAGGCTTCACTGTAAGTGGGGAGGGGGGCAGAACTAGGATTGCCACCTCTGGATTAGGAAATACCCAGGGGGTTGAGGAGGGGGGAGTTTGGGGAGGGGAGGGACCTCAGCAGGGTACAATGCCGTACAGTCCGCCCTCCAAAGGCAGCCATTTTCTCCAGGAGAACTGATCTGTGTAGTCTGGAGATCAGCTGCAATGGAGGGAGATTACCAGGCCCTACCTGGGGGCTGGCAACCCAAGACAGAACCCAGGGCTATTTTTGGGCAGGAACGCACAGGAACGGAGTTCCGGCTGGCCCCCAAGTTGGCCACGCCCATCAGGAACTCATTAGCATATCAGGCCACACCCAACAGCAGGAACTCATTAGGATTGGCTACATTAGGGGTGTGTGGCCTAACATGCAAAGGAGTTCCTGCTACAAAAAAAGGCCCTGGGTTTTGACAACAAACAAGGTAAACAGAATAAGAAGCAAAAGATGGGTGTGGCTGGATGACCACACTTCTGGTAACATGGGGGTGTGGCCTAATGCGCTGAGCTGTGCTGTCAGGGGTGTGGCCAAATATGCTAATGAGTTCCTGCTGTTGGGTGTGGCCTATTATGCTAATGAGTTCCTGCTGGGCTTTTTCTACAAAAAGAGCCCTGACAGAACCCATGACAAGAGCAGAGAAAAAGAGGAAGAGACTGGATTTATACCCCGCCCTTCACTACCCAAAGGAGACTCAGAGCGGCTTACAATCTCCTTTCCCTTCCCCTCCCCACAACAGACACCCTGTGAGGTAGGTGGGGCTGAGAGAGCTCTCTGGAGAACTGCCCTTGAGAGGACAGCTCTGAGACAACTTGTGAGGTCATGCCAGGAGCTGCATGTGGAGGAGTGTGGAATCAAACCCAGTTCTCCCAGATTAGAGTCCGCACACTTAATCACCACTACACCAAACCGGTGGTCTCTTGCCCAAAAGGAACCCATCCAGGAAAACACAGCTTGGAATTTACCACTTGGAGATAGGGATGCCAGCCTCCAGGTGGGACTGGAGGAAGCAATGTCAGAGGAAGGCCTTGGCCTTTATGCCCTATTTGTTGCCCCTCCAGGGTGTTTGGCTACTGTATGAAATTGGGATGCCAGCCTCCAGATGGGGCCTGGAGATCTTCCAGAATTACTGCTCATCTCCAGACTATAGAGATCAGTCCCCCCTGGAGAAAATGGATGCTTTGGAGGGTGGAATTTATGAAATTTCACCCCACTGAGGTCCCTATCCTCCCCAGGCTCCACTCCCAAATCTCCAGGAGTTTCCCAACCTGGAGCTGGCAATTTCATGCTCTCCACTCCCTTCCAGTGGCCAGGGGGAACCTGGCAACCCTATTAGGAGAAGTAGGACACATGTTAAGAATACATCTGCATCTATTCATCAGGACATTAGT
>NW_015185322.1:0-1410 GCF_001447785.1 Gekko japonicus
TTGTGAGATATCAGTTCCCCTTGGTCAGGGGTGTAGTGGAGTAACACCTTGAGATAAACCATCAACATCACAGGGCTAATATTTAATCTATGATCAGAGGCAGGAAAATGGCGCCCTCTCTGGGATCTGCTGCCTGAAATTATTGACTGATAAGACCCTTGAGGTGCTAACCCCAGTCAGCGCCTCTGACTGACTGCTAAAATAGACGATTTATTGAACAGTCAGTTCACAAGGGCTGAGCTGTAAAGTGGAGAATGAGAAGACTTGTGGTGCTGTTATCTTTCCCGTCCTATCTAGACTTGCTATATTTAGGAACAGAGTCCAAATAACTGGTCTGCTCCTTGCTTTCTAGAAGCTAGGAGGCTGCAGTCACTTGAAGGCTTCCCTCTGAAACCTGGAGGCTGCGTTCAGACATCACAGTGAACCGTGGTTTATGAACTGGGCTTTGATCCGATGCCAGTTATTCACAATATCGAAATGCAGAAAGTGTAACTAACAAAGACTGGTTCTCTCCAAGCTGGGATTTTAAGATAGGATTTGTCACCAGTCTGTTAGTAGCAATTTGCATGAGTGTGTGGTTTGTGAATTCACAATGAACTCATGGACACTCCATTGAATTGCTGAGCAGTCGGGTTAGAAAGGAAGTCCTTCTTCACCCAAAGATTTATTAACACATGGAAATCACTGCCACAGGAGGCGGTGGTGGCAACAAGCATGGACGGCCAAGGGGGAGTTGGATGAACATCTGGAGCAGAGGTCCATCAGTCGCTATTAACCTCACGGTATAGATAGGAACTCTCAGTGTAGGGCAAGGGATGCTCTGTGTTCTTGGTGCCTGGAGGGGGCAACAGTAGGAGGGCTTTTAGTGTCCTGGCCCCACTGCTGGACCTCCTGATGGCACCTGGTATTTTTGGCCACTGTGTGACAGAGTGTTGGACTGGATGGGCCATTGGCCTGATCCAACATTGGCTTCTCTTACGTTCTCTTATGTTCTTAATCCATAGGGTTAGTTGAGTGGCAGTGTCCCTTGAGGTTGACCATCACTAAAGATGGGAGGGAGAGGGAAGATGTCCCCCCCAGCTGGAGCAGACAAACCAGGCCCATAGCCAGGATTTTTTACTTTGGGGGACATAAAAAAAAATTGGGGCGGGGGGAGCTAAACCTAATTAAAGTTGACTTTAAGAAAACTTTTTAAAAGGTTGTTTCTGGTTGTCCTTTCAAAATTTAAGTTAGTTAATAAATATTCTGTTATCAAGGTTTTCTTAAAAGTATTTAATACAAAGTCACAAGCTACACGCCAGAGTTACGACGTAACACATAAAGTTCCCAAACTCTCAAAATGCAACAATCATGCGCAATAAATCAAGCTTACAATGTAACGCTACTAGTTCCGAAGTTCTCAATATGACA
>NW_015185323.1:0-1261 GCF_001447785.1 Gekko japonicus
GGCTGTGAAAACATGCTAACGGAGGAGCTCTACATCTTAACAACAGCACTACGGATTAGAATTCCAATGGCCACTCCGTATGGAAAAGAACTTCCTCAGGAAGGGGACTCTAAGGCGTTATACCCCACTGAACTCCCTCCCTTCCCTGACCCCCACCACCCCCAGTCCCCACCCCCAAACCTCCAGGAATTTCCCTCCCTGCTGTTGTCAACCTCACCCAATCACATCTCATGTCTCAGCGCTGAGCCAGGGCGGCAGCAGCCCATGCTCCCTCTAAGCCATGGAGTCTTGTAAGCAAAAATTCTGCTTTGTGAGCTACTGGCATGAAAGTTGTCAGCGAGTGATTTGGCTGCTAAATAAACTACTTTACTCTGGGGCAATCCTTCCTGTGCTAAGACAAAAATGTGTGAGCCAGAGGCTATAAAGCTGTGAGCTAGCTCACACTGACTCAGCTTAGAGGGAACACTGGCAGCAGCTGTTTCCGTAAGTGGTTCCAGGGCTCCGGGGGACCCACTGAAGTGAAAACTCCCCCCAGAGGTGTGAGACTCCCTGCTTTTCCAAGCCCTTAGCAGACGGGGTCACTCTGGCCTCAGCCCCCCCCTCCTCCCTCCCACCGATGGGTGTCTTCTTCTCCCCTCCCTCCCAGCGAGGTGGCTCCTTGATTGACAGGCCCGGCCCAATGCCTCCTGCTCCCCCACCCCCACCCCGTAGTAGATCCTTCACCCTAATGCACTTGAGCCGGAGCCCTGGCCTCTGGCCTGCCCATTTGTCTGCACTCCCCGCAGTTCATAAATCTGTCAGTGCCTCGACAGGCATCAGGGTCAGAAATCAAGTGCCGGACCCAACTGCGGGCTGCCTCGCTTGCTCAGCCTCAGCGCCTTGCTCTTTCACCCCATCCCAGGCCAGCCCCACCCACCCCGGAGCTGATTTCTTTATTTAATCCATTCATGCCACACCTTTCCCCCCAATGGACACTCAAAGCGGCTTCCGTCGTTCTTTCTGTTGAAAATGTATGTGCTTCCGTGTAGATTTCTTCAGATAGTTCTCCATTGAGAAAAGCAGTCTTTACATCAAGATGCTCCACTATCATGTCTCTCGATGCTGCAACACTCTCCTGTGCCCTTTCTGCCTCACAACAACCCTGTGAGGTCAGCCGGCTCATATCAAATCAAATCAAATTTACTGTTACGGCCAATTGACCAGCCGTGCAGTAAAAAAATACAACAACAAAAAAGTACAATCACCAACACTCACAGACAAT
>NW_015185324.1:0-1284 GCF_001447785.1 Gekko japonicus
GGATGAACCGAATGCACATCCCTAGTGGTGGGCATGCAAGGTTGTGTAACAGTGAAGCATAGAAACAAAGTATCAGTATCCCCCCAACATGCAGCTTGACTGCTTTTTAGACTGGAGGGGGGCACAGAGAGGCTAGTCATGCTATGACTCCACATGGGACTTAAGTTCAACAATGCAGGAGTGAATGTCTTATAAAAATATTAAAGCACTAAGATCCATCTATTGGTTAATTTAAAAAAAATCAAGCATCCACAGTTGCTATGCACATTAGGAGAGAAATGGAATCTCGCATGAATGTTGGTTGCCATGTCTGTCTTTACACAAATATGCTGTGAATGGGCCAGGGAAGCTAAACTGTGCGCCATCCCAAGTCTTACTCCAGTGATTTTGGCATTTTTTAGCATCAGCAGAGATTTCAGTAGTAACAAAGCCTGAATCTGGCAAAAAAAAAATTGTAAGGTGCCTCAGTTTAATTCTTCAGGGCTCTATGAGCAGAAAGGGTTTGCTGAACTGAACGTTTGAATAATACTAGGATTCTGTCTCTTAAGGAAAAACCAGTTTGGTGTAGTGGTTAGTGGCGCGGACTTTGATCTGAGAGTGACTGATGCTGGCGTGACTTTGGGTCAGTCACAGTTCTCTCAGAGCTAGTCTCTCAAGAGCAGTTCTTGAAAGAGCTCTCTCAGCCCCACCTACCTCACAGGGTGTCTGTTGTGGGAAGGGGAAGGGAAAGGATATTCTAAGCACTCTTGAGACTCCTTTGGGTAGTGAAGGGTGGTCTGTTGATCTCTTCTTCTTCTTCATTTCAAAGACCACTCTTCATTTTCACAACTGACAGAGGTAAGAGTATTTGCTTTGTTCAGTTTCAGAACAAATTGTGTGTTTCAGTACCTACAAAGGACCCAAGCATCATTTCAGAGACCTGAACAAAAATGCAACACAAGCCTAGGGTTGCTAGGTTCCTAGGTTCTTCCTGTGGGAAGTGGGAGAGGCAGGGACTTTGGTTCTTTTTGGGAGGGGGGGGTGATCAACATACCTGGCACAATGACATCACTTCCAGCATGACCAAGAAGTGACATCATTGCATCAAGGAAGATGCTTTAACATTCATTCCAAACTCTAGGACTTGAACACGATTTTGGATAAAAGTTAGAGCATCATCCCCAGTGTGATGACATCACCGCTGGTGACATCACTCAGCAGAGCAATGACATACAAGCAGAACTGGGGGGGGGGCAGATATCCTGCCACCAGCAGAAAGATGATTACCCTACACAAGCCTGGCCT
>NW_015185325.1:0-1307 GCF_001447785.1 Gekko japonicus
CCAAAATGGGGGACCTCTGGCAAACCGGGCGGTTTGGCAACCCTAACAGTATCTCTCATTCTCTGATTCACCGTGCACAGTTTTTGTGAGGATAAAATGGAGGAAGGGAAAACTATGTGCAATGCTGCTCTACTCCCAGACCACCTGGCTGCTGAAAATGGCACATTTATATGTCCAATAAACAGACATTCTACTGCACAACTCCTGCACAAGAAGGAGTAGGATGTTTGATTGTAGATGTTTTCCTCTTCATACACTTGAAGTAGTGCTGGATTGGGGAAGCGGAGATTTGCAACTGCAGCCAATAATATGAATCTGAAAATGAGATAAGCCATTCATACGTGCAGGGATCATTTCGTAGAAAAGGAGGTGCAGGAGCTCATTAGCATAACTCATTAGCATAACTTATTTGCACATGCCACACCCCCTGACATCACCGGAAGCATGTCAGAAGGCAACACCCACCGCTCAGGCTCCACTGGACTGTTTGGATTGCTATTTGGATTGCTAGCTATGGAGGGGGGGGTCCCACACAGATTTGTCCTCACAGAGGAGGGAGAGCTTGTACCTGAATAAAGCTGCCACTGGACTGTTTTGGATTGCTATCTATGGGAGGGGGGGCTCTGCAACTTACCTGGCTGCTTCTTGCTCCTTGTGGCCCGGGGCTGCTGGGAGCAGGAGGCGGGGCTTGTTGCATGTGCCCACCCCCTTGGACTCTTTACTGCTGGAGCTCCACTCCTGTGTTCTCCTGCAGGAAATGACCCCTGCGATACGTGAGGTTTTGTACTTCATATGTTTTAACAAAGAAAAAAGTGTTTTCTGCTGCTCAAGTTTCATGAATCAATGAACTTCTAAGGGTACAAAAGGGAAAGAAAGGTGAAGCAATAGTGGGAATTGGATGACTTTCTGAGACAGCTGCAAATGATCCTGGGATTATGGCAGGTCAAAAATGTGCCACTGAAATAGCAGAAAATCAGTTTTGGCTGTTGTACATGGCAGGCAAGTCCAGCTCCTGTGTATAAGAATGGTGATAGTGACCTCTGGGACTGAGATATCTGACCTTAAGCTCTAAAACATGAAACAATAAAAAGCATTCCTTCGTGCATATAATTTATTCAGCAGCAGTAGATGGCACTGTGAACTGAGCCATTGGCACATGCAAGTATTTTCAAGTCTGCCTGAAAAGCAAACAGTCTTGTCGCTTGGGCAAGACAATGGTCAAAGCAAAACAAGGCAGCAGTTCTAAAGACAGCCGAAAAGGTTTTTTATCTTAGGTGGGTGTTGGAAGGGAGAAGAACACTCAGGAT
>NW_015185326.1:0-1242 GCF_001447785.1 Gekko japonicus
CTTTTTCTACAAAAAAAGCCCTGGGCTGTGACATATGTTTGAATGCAAATATTGGTCATAACACGGATTAATTATGGAATATAACTACATGCAAATATTTCAGTTACTTTAACTCCTGTCATTCTTAAGTCACCATTAAAATACATTTGTCTTGTGTAATTTCATTCTGAGAAAAACCTCCAGAAGTCTAGAAGAATTCTCCAACACCCTCCCTTATCCCCTTCCCCTTTGTTTCTCTAGTGTGTGTCTTTTTACCCTAAATTACTTGTTTTCCGTCTCCTCCCAACATCAGACCAGGACCAAAAAGAAACGGACAACTGCAGTGACCTGAAATTGCAGGAAAGTGGCAGAGAATCCCCTTCTGTAATAGAACTAATGATGACAACAGTTTATGAGAAAACTAAAAAACTGAACAAGTCAGCTGAAGGTTACCTGGAAGGCAAGCTGCAGACATCAGAAGATGATGCTACTGAAGATGGTTCAGATGAAACAACTAAGGAGGATAAGTCTGAACAGAAGGTAGCACTGAATGTGTCAAAGGTACATTTGGTAAACTTTTTATAATTATACTATAATAGCAGCAGTGATCTTAGGCTAATTTTATATATGCACACATACGTGCACATTTACACACATATATATTCAAATATTCCCTTGCAGAACAGGGGTCCCGGTCACACGGGCAGGAAATTGCGGGGGGGGGGGAAACGTGGCTGTTAGCCCCGGGGCTAAAAACCGTGCGGTTGCTCGAGCAGACCTACTGATCCCGTGGAGGTCCCGTGGTAGGGGGGAGGTGCCGATCACTCCACAGTCCTGCGGCACGGCAAAGAAGCGGGGCGTGGGGCAAACGGGTTGGTTTTTTTTTTATTAAACTCCAATGTGTGCATGCTCCCTTGGGTGCATGTGCGCATCCGTGGAGACTTTGAAAAAAAATTTCCGAGGGGACATGGGCGGGCGCCGGAACTACCTACAGAAACGTGATCAGACGCCCGCCCTTGCCCCGCGGTTTTAGGAAACTAGTACCTCCGAGGTACTAGTTTTTTACTGCGCATCTTTGGCAGGAAATCTGATGCGGGAAGCCTCGGTTGAGCCACAGGAGCTCTATGCTTCCCAGAGGTGGCAGGGAGATCGTACCCGGAAAATCCGCCTATCTTCCGTCCCTCTAGCATGCCTAATGCTCTGTGTGACCGCAGCCAGGAATATTCTTATGTTGGTGTTGGGGGAAGGCACCAATTCCAGACC
>NW_015185327.1:0-1241 GCF_001447785.1 Gekko japonicus
GGGGTTACCATACGTTGGCAGCAACTTGACGGCACTCTCCACCACTACACCGCTTCCCAGAGCCTGGGCCTCCCTTTGTTTGCCTTGACTAAGGAAGGACAGTCTTTACCGCTTCCCAGAGCCTGGCCCTCCCTCTGTTTGCCTTGACTAAGGAAGGACAGTCTTCTCTCTCTCCCATCACAATACACAGATCAAGGTCATTCATTTCTGACGCAGAGCTCTCAAAAACTGGCTGATAAATCAGCTGGAGCAAATTATTTGGCATTAAATTATCCCTCTTCCCGGTGGCTGCAAGAGGCAAAGCGAGTCGGAGTGATCTGCTGCCAATGTGAAGTGCTGCAATAAATAAGCAAGATGGCCAGTTTTCAACATGGGAAAATTACACTGCCTATGAGGTCCGAGGGGTTCGGTGCCCCTTTCTTTCCTTCCCTCCCACTGGGTGCTTTACTGCACGGAAGGCGCAAAGCCTTGCCATTTGCCCCAATGGTGCGATTTATCATTTGCCAAGACATTCACGCTAATTATTGCTTAACACAGGTATGTAAACAATGTGTGTCTCTTTCAGGGGAGTTACAATGATACTTAATTTACAGCTGACCAACACAAAAGACAAGGAATTGGGGGATTAATAAAACTGGCCCACGATTAGACAAAGCACGGTTCACCGTCAAAAAGCAAAGAAATAAAACATGCACCTCGATCGAAATCCCTGTGACCACAGCAGAAAAAAAGAGGGGGCAAAAATTACCTTCTAGGCTCTTCTGAACTTCCAGCGCAATATCCAGGGCATTAAACGGCAAAACCGGATCGCTTGCAATTTGCAACATGACTTCACCCGTCAGCTGGAAAGAAAACAAACAACCACACCGGCGATCAAAAAGGATTCAAACATATTTTATAATTAAGCATCCACAATCCAATGCGTGCGCCCATGAACACACAGTCAGCCTCCTTATTAATTTCCACTGAGGAGACACCACAGCTTACAAAGATAAATGTGTTTTGGAACTGCCCCCCCTCCATCAAAACAAATGGATGCACGTGTCCATTTGCATACCACTGCACCAACATCCAACAGAGTTCACTGGATCAGGGTGAACATTTCTTTAAGAACAGCGTCCTTCGCCTTGTCCAGGTCCAGGGCTTGCTGCATGCTAACCCCAACTTGTATTTTTTAAATTTCTTGTACATCTTTGCTGTATTTACCTATTAAGGCTATTAGCTCATTGATAATGCATGTC
>NW_015185328.1:0-1494 GCF_001447785.1 Gekko japonicus
CCCATGCATAATCTTATAAACCTCGAGCACTGAGCACACATGCGCAAGGCTTAAATTTCACACGGGCCACAGGGGTGGCTGGCAAGCCAGATAAGGAGTTCCTCTCCTTGTTGTCCGGAGGAGTGAAAAAGTGGGAAGCTTGACTTCCACCTCCAGAGCGAGTCGTGAGCAATGCTCCCTCTAAGCTGTGGAGTCTTGTGAGCAAAAATTCTACTTTGTGAGCTACTGGCATTAAAGTTGTGAGCAAGGGATTGGGCTACTGCATAAATCAGTTTGCTTTGGAGCCCTCCTTCATGAGCTAAGAAAAAAAGCTGTGAGCCAGAGGCTAAAAAACTGTGAGCCAGCTCACACTAACTCAGCTTAGAGGGAACACTGGGCATGAGTCAGCTTTGTTAATTGACAGAGAGCACTCCTCGAAGTAAGTTACATGACAAGATAAATAGGGCCTTTGGTTATTACGTTGCTGGTTGTTGTTGTTTTTTTAGTTCAGTCTTATTTCTGTACTTAACCCAGGGCCAGTGTTCCCTCTAAGCTGAGTTAGTGTGAGCTAGCTCACAGTTTTTCAACCTCCAGCTCACAGATTTTTGTCTTCACTCAGGAAGGATGACTCCAGAGCCAACTAATTGATGCAGCAGCCAAATGGCTCGCTCACAAATTTCATGCCAGTAGCTCACAGAGTAGAATTTTTGCTCACAAGACTCCACAGCTTAGAGGGAACATTGCCCAGGGCATAACAGAATACCTCAGAAAACAAAGTTAAAAGACGTCACCAAGAAGGTGTTTTCTTAAACATCCATATGTAATTAAAAAGCCCTCAGTTGTTTAATGCAAACCTAGGTGTTTCTGTCAGTTGGCATAACTTTGAGGGACAGTTCAGACTTCATTTAGATAAGCATATGGAGCAGAGGTCCATCAGTGGCTATTAGCCACAAGGTATAGATAGGGTACCTCTGGGGCAAGTGATGCTCTGTCTTCTTGGTGTTGGGGGGGCAACAGTGGGAGGGCATCTAATGTCCTGGCTCCACTGGTGGACCTCCTCATGGCACCTGGTATTTCTGGCTACTGTGTGACACAGAGTGTTGGACTGGATGGGCCATTGGCCTGATCCAACATTGCCGTCTCTTATGTTCTTATGACTGGATCCAAAGGGGGAAACCCATTAATATTAGTTTTAGTGCGTAGTGTGAGAACTTTTTTAGTGGCAAATTATTTGGCTGAGATATTCTTCCCAACGACTCTGCCATTCAAAAATGGCAAGGATGGTGCAGTTTGGTTAGCCCTCTGTAAGACAATTGGCATAGAATTATAGAATCATAGAGTTGGAAGGGGCCATACAGAGGCCGTCTAGTCCAACCCTCTGCTCGATGCAGGATCAGCCTAGAGCATCCCTGGCAAGTGTCTGTCCAGCCGCTGCTTGAAGACTGCCAGGGAGGGGGAGCTCACTACCTCCCCATACAGCTGACTTCACTGCTGAACAACTCTGACTGTCAAAAA
>NW_015185329.1:0-1234 GCF_001447785.1 Gekko japonicus
CACTCCTGGACCTCTGCTCCAGGTGTTTAACCAATACCCTTTAGAAACTGTCTGTGCTTGTAGCCACCACCCCGTGCATTCCACGTTTCCGTGACTCTGTGGCTGAAGGAGACTTTCCTCTTCTCTGTTCGACAGCAGACCAACAGGGCTCCCCTCCTGAAACGGCGTAATGCGGCAACCTCATTTTTTCCCTGGTGTCTGCGTGTGACACGCGGATGGAAATCCAGGGACCCGTCAGTCTTCCGCCCCCTCCGAAACCGACACTCGGAGCTCTCCAGTGGACTCGGACTTGGCTGTGCCGACAGGGCGGAGGGAGTAGGACGGGAAACCCGAGCCGGCAGGAGCTGGCGAGACGTGCCAGAGGCATGAGGACTTCGTGGGGGAGAGGTGAGGCCGGCGCCTGCCTCCTCTTCAGACTCGGCTGTGGCTGGCGGGTGTCAGTTTCACAGGCAGGTGTGTATTTCACAGGAGGGTGCCCATCGGCAGGGACCTCGAGATCCCGGTTACAGGGAAGCCTCTCTTTGCCAGGAGGCCGACGCCGGCTCCTCATTCGCAGTTCCCTATCCATTCCTTAGTGGAGGTGAAGGTTTCCCTCGCTCGAAAGCCAGTTGAATCCGACTCTAGGGATGCGGTGCCCATCTCCGTTTCCAAGCCGAAGAGCCAGCGCTGTCCGAAGACGTTTCATGGGATCATAGAATCATAGAATGTTAGAGTTGGAAGTTCTATTCCAGCTCTATTCCAATATTCTATTATTAGAACCGTGGCCACAACAAATCCAGTGGAAACATTTGTGACTTCCTGGGCTGCAGAAGAGCTGATGGGCTTGCGGGTCTGAGTCCTCCTCCTTCCGTGGGTTCCTTGAGTCACAGGGAGACACGAGTCGGCCTTCTAGTTACCAGACCATCGGTCCATCAGAGTCAGTATTGCCTACTCCGACTGGCAGCAGCTCTCCTGGGTCTCAGGCGGAGGTCTTTCACATCACCTCCTTCCTCGTCCTTTTAGCTAGCGATGTCAGGGACTGAACCTGGGACCTTCTGCGTACCAAACAGAGACTCTACCACTGAGCCACGGCCCTTCCCTTCCACATCACTCACTGCTTAATCCTTTTGACTGGAGATGCCGGGGATTGAACCGGGGAACTTTCTGCAAGCCAAGCAGAGGCTCTACCGCTGAGCCACAGCCGCTCTTTACAGTTCTCCAGGGTTTCAGAAAGAGGTCTTTCCCATCACCTCCT
>NW_015185330.1:0-1235 GCF_001447785.1 Gekko japonicus
TCAGAATTCCAGAGGGGCCCACAGGCTGACGAAGATTGGGGACCCCTGCGCTAGAGGACCATGGTTCTTGACCGTCTCTGACCAATGAAATACTTGAGCTCTGTAGAGATGAACAAATGAATGTGCAGGGGCAGAGTGGGAATGAAAGCACAGCGCCACCCCAGGGAAAGCACACAGAACAGGGCCAGCAATCTTGTTCCTGCTCTCTCTGCACTATGCAAATTCATTTGCCCCCCCAGTATTTCTGCACAGGACTACGAATGTGCTCTTTTTTGTAAGCCTGTTTTCAAGCATAAGGCTGGTTTTCAAATGCCAAGTTACTCAAAACACATGTTTGATTCCGCACGACTAGCAGGAAGACTTCAGTACTCCCCCGTTCTGATGTAATCTAACAACTCCAAACAGAAGCAGAATGCTATTGAGGCCCTGCCTTAACGACCATTTCTGATGCCCGCCGCTTTGCTTTTTCAACAGATTATGATGTGTTCAATGTACGGCATATGTAAGGTGAAGAACATCGACCTCACATTTAAAACCATTGTGACGGCATATAAAGAACTCCCTAATACAAACCAAGAGGTATGGGAAAGCGTGTCCTTTAAAAAATTTTTAAAAATTAGAGGCCCACCAATGTGGCGTGATTTTCAAAAGCTCAGGAAGAAGAAAATAATAACTTGGAGCCTTTCCTGGTTTCAGTGCTTTAATCAGTTGCTTAACTTCCCCTTGGAGACAGATGAAGATGGGTAGCTGTGTTGGTCTGTCTAGAGCAGTAGAAAAGAGCCAGAGTCCAGGAGCACCTTCAAGACTAACCAGATTTGTGGCAGGGGAGGAGCTTTCGTGAGTGACAGCTCACTTCTTCAGATATCCGAAGGAGGGAGCAGTGACTCTCAAAAGCTCATACCCTGCCACAAATTTTGTTAGCGTTTTAATAGTATTTTAGTGATTTTGTGTGTGTGTGCGGTTTAAATGGCTCCGAGCGATTCTGTGAAGTGGCGGGAAGCAAAAAACCGGAGGGTTAAATGGCTCCATTTAACAGGCCGGTTCGTGCCCATCCCTAGTCTTTAAGGTGCTACCAGACTCTTGCTTTTAACTTTCCTTAAAAGACTGGATCCAGGAGTCCAGGAGCACCTTCAAGACTAACCAGATTTGTGGCAGGGGAGGAGCTTTCGTGAGTGACAGCTCACTTCTTCAGATATCCGAAGGAGGGAGGAGTGACTCTCAAAAGCTCATACCCT
>NW_015185331.1:0-1237 GCF_001447785.1 Gekko japonicus
TCCAAACATTCCAAGGGGGATGAAGGACTACATGGAAGGGAAGGCCAAAGCCCGCTGTCATAATCCTAGGCCAATAGTGGTGCAGCCTAAAGGCTCCAGGGAGGCCTAGTGGTTCCAGGGAAGCCTGCATTGGAGTAGCTATCAGGGCTTACATTTCCCAGGTTCCGCCTGGACCCTGTGATTGGCTAACAGGGGATGAGGAGGCAACACCTACACCAGCAGAGGAGTAAAGGGTGGTGCCTGGGAAGGGAATAAAAGGCTTTGCCCCAAAGTGGGAGGGGGTTCACTCCCCAAAGTGGGAAGGGGGTTCACTCCCAGAGAGCAGGGCTGGTGAGTCTGCTGCAGAAGGAGGAGGGATCCCTCATCCAAAAGGGGTGAGTCAGTTTGAGGCTAAATGCATAGAGGAGGCTAGGTACAGTGTAGTCAATATACGTTAGGATTTCTTATTTTGCTGCTTTATCTGCCTTTACTGTCCTTGCAAATTTTGACCTGGTGGTGGCGGAAAGTGAGGTTGAGTCACAGCTGACTGATGGCGACGCCGCAGGGTGTTCAAGGCAAGAGACGATCAGAGGTAGCATGTCATTGTCTGCCTCTGTGTAGCGACCCTGGATGTCTCTGGTGGTCTCCCAGCCAAGTACTAACTGGGGCGGACCCTGCTTAGCTTCCGAGATCTGTTGGGATCAGGCTAGCTTGGGCGATCCACTTTGACCTACAAACTCACTCTCTGTAAACCCACAAATGTTCTTGTAAAATGACGTAAGAACATAAGAGGTGCCCCACTGGATCAGGCAAGTGGTGCATCTGGTCCAGCATCCTGTCCCACAACAGTGGCCAACCAGTTACTCCAGAGGGTCGACAAAAAGCACAGCGGCCAAAACCTTTCCCAGCGTTGACACCTAGCACTGGTATTGGGAGGCTTATTGCCTCTGGATGTGGAGGTTCCCTTCAGCAATCGTGCCTAGTAGCTAATGACAGACCACAAATTCATCTTTCTACAGCCATCCAGTGTGACTCCAGAGCAGAAGACAAAGCTAGAGATGTTGACAATCAACACTGATCATATCGACTTGCCATGGGACTTCACCATAAACATGAAGGAAGGATGAAAGATACTCCTGTCAATTGCTGAGTTTTCCAATGTGATCAAGAAACTGAATCCAAGTCACCCCTTGTTCAGCATCAACCCCTCACTGATACTTTCCTCAGACTGGGCCATTCTGCATTGGCTTTTCCCTCC
>NW_015185332.1:0-1238 GCF_001447785.1 Gekko japonicus
CACAGCTTAGAGGGAGCATTGCAGATAACTGCTTCTCACATGCAGAGTTCTATGTGGCTTTCTTCAGAGTGAGTTCACCAAGCAGCTTGGTAATCCTAGCACCTGAGGACAGAATCAGAAATGTGGTCTACAGAGAGGTCCTTCAGCAGAGGGGGAAAAACCCAGAACATATATCTCACATCATTTTTTACACTACAGTCTTCTCCATTAGAATTCCTACAACAAATGTTACATTTCAAACTTCACATCATCAGTATTATAACTGGATTTAGAGAACGTAAAAAACATAGTGAAGCATGGGTATCAGGCTAGTCAATAATAAGACCACAACTCTGCAGGCTTGTATCACAGTGCAAGAGGTGGACCTGGTGTGCATGACTGGGACATGGATGAGGGAGGGTGAAACAGTCACCCTGAAAGAGCTGCCTCCTTCATATTTCTCAGTCCTCCATTAGACACAAACAGTGGGGTAGGGGGTGGGGTGATGATACTCATCCAAGAACAGTTTTCCTTTAGGGTGCTCCCCATACCAAAGATCTCTGGTGTTGACTGTATGGGCCTGGTGTGGGACTCTGAGGTGAGCTTGACTGTCTGGTGTACTGTCCAACTTGTGCACCAGCTGACAGCCTTCTGAACCTTCTTGAGGCAGTGGCTGGTTGAGCCTTGGAGTTCTCAAGACTTTTGGTTACTGGGGACTTTAACTTCCATGCCAATTTTGCTTCCTCACAGCATGCTTTGGAACTAGTGTCCTTCATGGCAGCACAAGGGCTCACTCAGATTGTATCAGGGTCTATGCATCAAGCAGGCCACACTCTGGATTTGATCTTCCGCATGAGGCTAGATATGGAGCTGATGACTAGACTGCTAGTGCTATGGTCAAACCATTACTTTCTGAAGGTCTGTGTTGTAAGTCAGTTTATGCTGAGTGATGGCTCAGATTTTTCAGATGAAGAGTTATCTGCTAGTACTCAGCTGGTAATTGAATAGCCAGCTTCAGCTGGCTCTGAGCCAGCTGGAGAACAAGAGATGAGGTTACGGCTGATGAGAAGTCACAGCCTCTAGCTGAAATCGAGCCAACACCTTGTAGCTCTGAAGCAGTAAACAAATCTCCAGAAGCCACTCCCAACCCACCTAACTCACCTCCACCTTTTCAGCGCCGACACTGTCAGAGAAGCTTAGAGTTGTAAGAAAGGAGAAGTGTGGGGCTCATGGCCCATCATCAGCTGCCAATTGAAGAG
>NW_015185333.1:0-1305 GCF_001447785.1 Gekko japonicus
GTTTTTTAAATTTTATTTATGGCGCTTGTCGCTGGCTGCAGCCACTCCTTCTGGGTCCGATTCCTTCCCTGTTTTGTGCCCGAGTTGGTCCGTTGAGCTCCCAGGCTGCTGGGCCTCTGTCTCCCCCTCCCTCCCCAAGGCGCCGAGCCTGTCTGTGCCAAGAAATCAAAAATAGTGGTAAGTCCAAAGTTAACACGAATTCCTCGAAGAGCTTGTCATACAAGTTGACGAAATTCCCCGGAGTAAACTTCCCTTTCGTTATCAACTTCTTCCGAAGGGCATCAGAGAGACAGAATTGTGCCTTCCATTATTGCAAGAATAACATTCCAAAAGGTAATGCAGAATCCTAATCCGTTGTATATACTAACTCCTAGTTCGCGGGCGTGCTAGTGTGAAGCTGTGTTCCCTCTAAGCTGAGTTAGTGTGAGCTAGCTCACAGTTTTTTAGCCTCCAGCTCACACATTTTTGTCTTCGCTCAGGAAGGAGGGCTCCACAGCAAACGGATATATGCAGTAGCCAAATTGCTCGCTCACAACTTTAATGCCAGTTGTGAATTTTTGCTCACAAGACTCCACAGCTTAGAGAGAACATTGGTGTGAAGGTAACGCCTTACGCTCCGAAACCCTACCCTAAAGCTAAGTGGTTGCAGGAGAGGGTGGGAGCAGGGCTTCTCCTTTGTGTGTGTGTGTGTGTGTGTGTGCAGGGGTATGTGTGCAGAGGTGCCCCCTGACTTATTTAAAGGAATTTTTTAAAATCCTGGCTACAGGCCCAGCAGGGACCCCTGTGGGGCACAAGGCCTCAGAGTCCGTCCACCCTCCAAAGCAGCCCTTTTCTGAACAGTCTGGCGATGAGCTGTAATTCCAGGTCACACCTGGAGCCTGGCAACCCTACAGCTAGGTGGAGAGGAAGGGAAACGAAACCCAACCTGGAATCACCACTGATCTGTGGGGGGGGGGTGTACTCAGACAAAGGACAGGATTGCCTTTTGGAAACAGTGGGAGAGGGGGCCCCATCCCACCCCACGGCACATTGGTGGTGATAAATGAGTGCCAAGACTTGCATGGGCTGCACTGAAATACATTTCTGCATGGCGGAGCGGGGTGGTGGTTTGCAATGGAAGTGCAGAATGGACGTTCAGTGTGGGGCTCTGGGCCCAGATAGACTGCTCTCGGGCTGGTATGACAGCCCCCTCCCCGAGTAGAATGAGGGCCTCGGGGAGAAGCCAAGATGTTGTGCGGCTGGAACGGCAGCCCTTGTCGTGACCCCCAGGCGGTCACCACCTCCAGCTGCCACCACCCTGGACTT
>NW_015185334.1:0-1298 GCF_001447785.1 Gekko japonicus
ACCTCTTTTCCTACGAAACGACCCCTGGGGACATAAAAGAAGAATGCAGTTTCCCACTGCTGGGATGCATTCTGCAAATCCAGCCTTACATCACGCAAAACAACTCTGTGTCAGGCTCAGTATGCATTTTGTAGTTTGCTTGCCATAGAGGAAGGAGGAGGGGTGTGAAAACCAAACGCTTTCATTTTCCGCAATGCTTTGATGTGTCACAGAGACCTGTTGTTTTGCTTTATTTCTGTAGAGGGGTACATGCTCAGTGGGGGGGGGGGGAGGCTGACTTCTGGCAGGCAAATGCTGTGGGGTGATTGGGTTCTGATCTTTAGTGCCTTTGCTTGAACACAATATATCTGCAATCTCCGCGCTTTCACCTCCAGTCCTAACAAAGCTCGTGTTCCATATGTTATCCTTCAGCGTCTCAGTAAACTAAAACTTTCTTCGAATTGAGTGGTGTTGAGAACTGATTTAACCAGGGTTCTGAAATCTCGATCATCTTAAATGTGTCACACACGGCATCGCTGAATACATGAAACCAACTTATACTGAATCGGACCATTAGTCCATCAAGGTCATGATTGTCTTCTCAGATTGGCAGCAGCTCTCCAGGGTCACAGGCTGGTCACCAATGCTCCCTCTAAGCCAGTGGTGGCGAACCTATGGCACGGGTGCCAGAGGTGGCACTCAGAGCCCTCTCTGTGGGCACGCGTGCCATCGCCCCAGCCAGGCCCAGACCACCATTAAAGTGTCGAATTCTCTGCCAAATAATTTTAAGTAAATGAAAGCATTTGGGATTGCTTGCCTTACTTTGTTTGGATCATCTAAAGTCAAACCTCAGTATTCAGGGTTAAATTGCCGTGTTGGCACTTTGCGATAAATAAGTGGGTTTTGGGTCGCAGTTTGGGCACTCGGTCTCTAAAAGGTTCGCCATCGCTGCTCTAAGCTGTGGAGTCTTGTGAGCAAAAAATCTACTCTGTGAGCGACTGGCATTAAAGTCATGAGCGAGCCATTTGGCACCTGCATAAATCAGTTGGCTCTGGAGCCATCCCTTCCTGAACTGAGACAAAAAATGTGTGAGCCGGAGGCTAAAAAACTGTGAGCTAGCTCACGCTGACTCAGCTTAGAGGAAACAGTGCTGGTAACCTGTGTTATAACATAATGAAATTATGATCTTCTCTTCCCCTCCTTTCCCCCGCCCTTTCAAGTCATTGAATGAGAACAAGACAGGTAGAACACAATTGCTAGGGGACTGCCGGAGCAGAAGCACCACTCCCGGAAGGTCAGAAGACAACTGACCCATGGGG
>NW_015185335.1:0-1317 GCF_001447785.1 Gekko japonicus
TTTATACCCTGCCCTTCACTCGGCGTCTCGGAACAGTTTACAATCCCCTTCTTCTCCCCACAACAGACACCCTGTGAGGTAGGTGGGGCTGAGAGAGCTCTGAGATAACTGTCCTTGATTTGAAGAGAAGAAGAGATTGGATTTATACGCCGCCCTTCACTACCCAAAGGAGTCTCAGAGCGGCTTAAAAACTCCTTTCCCTTCCCCTCCCCACTATGGACACCCTGGGAGGCAGGTGGGGCTGAGAGGGCTCTGACAGAAACTGCTCTTTTATCAAGGACAGCTCTGAGAGAACTATGGCTTGCCCAAGGTCATCCAGCCAGCTGCAAGTGGAGGAGAGGGGAATCAAACCCGGTTCTCCCAGATTAGAGTCTGCGCACTTAACCAGGCTCCGGGAAGAATTCTTGCCCAGGGGAGGCTTCTGCTCCCCTAGAGAAAGGCACGCACCCCCGAAACACACACCCAGTAATCAGGGAGGCCAGTTTTGTATACCTGCTGGGAGGCAGCATGAGATGGAGCCGCAGCCTCGTGCCTGCCCTGCAGGGGTTCATGGCCCTGGTCAGGATCGCTACACCAAACAGACTGAGAAAATCCTGAAAGCGGCGGCGGTTAGATTTTTTGATCCGAGCTTCTGAAATATACTGGGTTGAGACGCGTTCAAGTGATCAGCTCATAGTTTAACAGTGATTCAGCAAGAGAACGGAGACTGAGAAACCCCTGGCCGAAGCCGGGTGTTTATGCCTGAAAAAGGTCACACCCCAAACACACTCCACTCCCAACTATAGGCTATTTACGTTACATTGGCCCCCGGCACACGGGCCGGAAAATGCGGGGGGGGGAGGCGTGGCTAATTGCCCCGGAGGAAAATAACGTGCAGCAGCCCGATCAGATGTCCTTTCGAGGTCCCGTGGGTAGGCGTCAGGTGCAGATCAGATGGCTAGTCCACAGCACGGCGCGTTCAAACCGGCACTCGCACTGCGCTGCTCCTGTGGCAAATGCTGCTTCCTGTTTGTGCACATGCGCCGTTGGGCGCGTTTCCGCATCCTGTGGAGACTTGGGGGGGGGAATCCCCTTGGTCGCCATGGAACATCGGCAGACGCCGGATGCCACGACAGCCCACCGGAAATGCGGTCAGACGCCCGCCCTTGCCCCGCAGTTTCCAGAAACTAGTACCTCGGAGGTACTAGTTTTTAACTCCGCACCTTCGGCAGGGAGCCACGGGTTTGCCACGGGAGCACTGCGCTTCCCAGATGTTGGGGTGTGATCGCGCCTGTAAAATCTGTGCGACTCTCGTGCCTCTCCTGTAGCAACTTTGCC
>NW_015185336.1:0-1209 GCF_001447785.1 Gekko japonicus
GTCTCTCAATTCACAAGCATACAAGTTTCATTTAGAGTTATAGAAAGAATGCAAGATAATTTCTTAGTTACTTGGATGGAGGGAGGTAACTGGTTCAATTTATACTCACCTGTTCTGGAAGTCTTGTCTGTTGCAATGGGAATGGGGTAGAAATGATACCTAGGGGTTTAATCTAAATCACACCTGCTAGATCCAGCAAACAGAATGTGGATCTCATTGGCTTCAGTCCAAGAGATCTTAAAGGTAGACAAAAGGGTTGTTGGACAGGAAGCTGGGCCTTAGGGGAGGTAAAGAATATAGAGGTCGTAGAGAGGGAAAGTGGCTAGCAAAGACCTTGGGTTTGAGTCCTTACTTTTATAGTTGATTCTCCAGGTGGGTGGCACCTTGCCAGCTCATAGTCCCACCTTTCTACAGATCCATCCCATAAGTTCTCCTGATTGGTGCATGTGAAAAGGGGCTGGTACTCCTATGGGAGGGCCAATATTTGAAATACTATCCTCTGTCTCATGGAATGGCATTTGGTTGGGTGTGAAGTCTTATCTTCCTGTTGCACCTTTGAAGTACAGATGAAGCTGGCTCTTCCCAAGCACACAGGATGCAGTAAACAGGATGCTGTTATACAAATGCAGATTCAGTCCATGCCTTCGCGACATCTCGTATCTCCAGTAATGGGGGGGATCTTCTTCTCAGAGTTGTTGTTTTCTGATCACAATGGCAAACCATGTGCTTCTTGTTCCCACAATGCCTTGCCAGCTGAATGTGTGCAAGCTACATTAACATGAACGCAGGCAAGTCTCTTCCTATGTGAATTCTGTCTCTCACAATAGGTGATGCAAACAGCTTTCTTTGGCTCGTGGTATACAAATGAATGTGCACAGTCCATGTGTGTTGCTTGTGTATCAGATATAAAAACATAAATTATTCTGTTTCTTAACATCTCCCAGATTAGAGTCCGCGCACTTTACCACGACACCAAGCTGGAGGTTTGCCATAGCCTGCCTCTGTGTAGTGACCCTGGGCGTCCATGGTGGTCCACCTTCCAAAGCGGCCATCTCCTCCAGGGGACCAGATCTCTACCCCCTGGAGGTCAATTCTAGTTCTAATTCTGGGAGCTCTCCGGAACGGCAACCCTATCCTACATACACATGACTAAACATACATTAAATAAAATAGATCCAAGAATAAATAAACTCTGTTGGAAAAGATGTG
>NW_015185337.1:0-1270 GCF_001447785.1 Gekko japonicus
TAATGAGAGATTTGAGAAATTGATTTGAGTGCCGCCTATCAAGAGCTACCAGCCAGGTGAAGCAAATGGAACTGTCACGCTCAATGGCAGGAGACCTCTATCCTCGATGGCCGTCAACGTTGAACTTCTTAGTTTAGGGTTACCAATCTCCAGGCAGGGCCTGGCCTTATCCTGGAATTGCAGCTGAGCTCCAGCCTACTAAATTCAACTCCCGTGTAGTACATGGAAGCTTTGGAGGATGGCTTTGGAGGGATACCATAGAGTCAAGGAAAAATGGAAGTCCCAGAGTGACCTTACGTCCCTGCTGAGCTCCTCCCATCCCAAAGCTCCATCTTGGTTTAATGTTTAGGAGTGCGGAATCTAATCTGAGAGAACCGGGTTTGATTCCCCCACTCCTCCGCATGCAGCTGCTGGTATGACCTTGGGCCAGTCATAAGTTCTTTCAGAGCTGTTCTCTCTCAAGGACAGTTCTCGAGAGAGCTCTCTCAGCCCCACCTACCTCACAGGATGTCTGTTGTGGGGAGGGGAAGGGAAAGGGATTGTAAACCTCTCTGAGACTCCTTTGGGTGGTAAAGGGTGGGGTATAAATCCAATCTCCTCCTCCTCCCCTCGGGACTGCCCCATATCTCCAGGAATTTCCCCAAGCCTCAGTTGGCACCCCTACTTATTATGCATTGGCCATTGATCGTCAGCGTGATAGATTCCACCTGTCGAAAGGATGCAAATTATACCTTAAGTGGATCTTGGCTTGGTTTCATGCGATACGAACCTTTTCCATAGGCACAGAGAATGAACTTGCCTAGGTTGGCTTTCCCACCGAACCTGAGCACATTCATCCGAAAGTCAGAAGATCAGGGTCTATCCTGGGAGTATGATTTGCGTGTAGGCTCTATGTATCCATATGGGAACCCTGAGAAAACACAGGGGCTGCGATCGTACGCACAGTTAGACCCGACATAGGTGTGAATACCTGACGGATCTAAAGGGTGCGATCAGACAGCAGCATCTGGGAAGCGCCCCGCAGCCATCGGTAACCCATTCTGCTCCGTCACAGAAGCGGAGTTAAAAGACACCGGGGGGGATTCGTTAGTTAACGGGTTGCGACGGGCCACAGATGGACTTCCCCGTGTCTGATTGCTCCAGTGCACTCTCATGGCGTCGGGATGGTCTTATCCCCCTTTGCAGTATGCGCATCATCGCAAACTCCATAGGGAGCCCTTTGTGCAGAGGTGCGATTCACCGATCCCTCGGTTAAGTGCATGGGGGAAAA
>NW_015185338.1:0-1223 GCF_001447785.1 Gekko japonicus
ATAGTTAATTGTGAGATATTCAGCCTCACGATAGGCAGCAAAAAATTTTTTAGCACTCGTCTCAGGCCGACAGGGGTTCCGGAAAGTAGTACGGCATCATCTGCGTATAGCAAAACTTGAATATGCCAATTTGCTATTTTAGGACGGTGGAATCTGGGACCGTTTAAAAAATCTGTCCGATCATTAATATAATAGATAAACAAAGAGGGGGCTAAAAGGCTGCCCTGCCTAACCCCCTTAAATGTTTGGATGGGTTCATTCAAATGCTCGTTTCGGCTACACCTCCCTCTGAGAGCTGTTTGCACATGAATGGCCCTTATAAGAAACAGTCATCGCCTCTCAATAGAGGAGGCTTGCAATTTTCCCCATAGTCGAGTTCTGTTTACTGTATCAAAAGCAGCTTTAAGATCCACAAATGCTGCGTAGAGTGATGCTTGACCCCCCCCCCGAAGCATATTTCTCTATTAGATGTTGCATCGTTAAACAGTGATCTAACGTTGACCTCCCAGCTCGAAAACCCGCCTGTTCATCTGCAATTATCTCTTTACTCTTTAACCAGTCTAAAAATTACTCGAACAAATGTTCAGTATATACCTTACTCATTGTACTCAAAAGACTGATCAGTCTGAAATTAGATGGATCCTCTTTCTTTCTCTTTTTATAGAGGGGAACTACTATGGCCATACCCCAATCCCTTGGGATATGACCAGTTCTATCAATGTATGTGAATAGGTGGGCTAAAAAGGTAGGCTTTAAGTAGTTCTGAAGGGCTAAAAAGGTAGGCTTTAAGTAGTTCTGAAGGGATACTGTTGGGACCTGGAGCTTTGAAATTCTTTCATTTACAAATATGGGCTTTTACCTCATTGGTGGAGACGGGAGGCCAGGTTTCCAAATTATTTGTTGTTAAATCATGAGGGGTATGTATAGGGTCTTCATACATTTTTTGAAAAAAGGAAGTCCATCTATCGGGGCGATGGATGAGAACAGAGGGGGAGTAGCTTTGGAGTTACTGTTGTTTATCAATTTCCAAAATTGGGTTGTATCTTTGGCCTTAGCTGCAGCAATTAGATCCACCCACAATTTTCTAGTGTACTGTTTCTTACTGCGGGAGACCAATGATTCATACTCTTTCTCTTTTTTTGGTACCGAAAGTAGATGATATGCTTCCTGTCTAGTCTCATTTCTAGCTCTCCACGCTACCTTGTAGGCATGAACTAAAGCCT
>NW_015185339.1:0-1272 GCF_001447785.1 Gekko japonicus
CTTGACTGTTAGCCACAGAGAATCCCCCCCAACGTGGGGAGAAACGATGTGGTCAGGTACAGTAAATATTTTGCCACGCAAACCATTTTTTTTGTGGGTTTTGAGCCGGTGGCAATGAACCAGGGAACAGTCTTGCCTTTGACGGAGGAGCTATTGAAGTCAGTTATGAAGGCGGGGCAGAATTGCCATTTAATGTTTCCTCGGCTGCAGCTGGGCCGAAGAGAGGAATTGGGAAGCCCCAAAGGTGTCAGGCCGTTCTGCTTTCTAAGGACGCAAGAACAGCTCCGTCCGAGGGTCCGTCTCACCGTCTCACCCAGCATCCTGTGTCCTTTGGGATGGCCCCTGCATCTCGGATCCCCACAATCCAGGCCGGAAGAGGTTCACTGCCCAGCTTATCAGCTGCTGATAAGATAGACTGCCCCTGGACAGGCAGGTTCTGTTTTGCTCTCATGGCTAACAACCAATGCTACCTCTAAGGTGAGGAATCCTGTGAGTAAAAATTCTACTTTGTGAGCTGCTGGCACTAAAGCTGTGAGCGAGCGATTTGGCTGCTGCATAAATGAGTTTGCTCTGGAGCCCTCCTTTTTGAGCTAAGACAAAAATGTGTGAGCCGGAGGCTAAAAATGGCGAACTGGCTCACACTAACTCAACTTAGAGGGAACACTGGTTGTGAGCGAGCGATTTGGCTACCCCACAAATCAGTTTGCTCTGGAGCCCTCCCTCCTGAGCGAAGACAGAAATCTGTGAGCCAAAGGCTAAAAAACTGTGAGCTAGCTCACACTCACTCAGCTTAGAGGGGACACTGGTTGTGAATGAGCGATTTGGCTACTGCATAAATCAGTTTGCTCTGGAGCCCTCCTTCCTGAGCTGAGACAAAAATGTGTGAGCCGGAGGCTAAAAAACTGTGAGCTCGCTCACACACACTCAGGTTAGAGGGAACACTGCTCACAGCTATACATAAACGATGAATCCGGTCTTTCCGGAAACTGATCTGAATCATAAGCTGCCACTCTGTCTTGTGGCGGTCAGTTCCACAGAGGCGCTATGTAAAAGACGGCTTTTGGGATTTTGCAGAGCGGGGGCCGGATCACACAGGCACACCCCAGTGAGGGAAGGGTTAGAACCATCCCGTTCCCCACTACTGTTAACCCCCCTCGGCAGAAGCCCTCCGGCTCCCTTCTGCCAGCCCCGGTGCAACCGTGCCAGGGCCTGATCCGTGCCCATTTGTTCTTTCCCCCCAACATGAATCTCTGCTCCTTGGGTGCAGGTGAC
>NW_015185340.1:0-1230 GCF_001447785.1 Gekko japonicus
ACAACAGTTACTGGTAAGTAAACCCTGTTATCTTGAGCCACCAGTCACACGCTTTCAGCGGAACCGACCTCACAGCGGTGTTGTGAGGATACTCATCAATGCGCCCCCCCCTTGAGTGAGTCTTCGGGTCCGCCCCCTCCTCCTCCTGGCACAGGGGGAGGGACGGGGTGGCGTCCGCGGCGTCGAGCCACTACCCCCTGTATTTGGGTATACTAATGTTGCTAAAAACAGTGTTAGCCGTTTCTGCACATTGTGTGTCTCGCCCCCCCCCTTTCCTGCATCTATTTAGATATTTATACCCTATTTTTCTCTCCGACGGGTTCTGAAAACAGCTTGCAATGTTGTTTCCCCCTCTTCCATTTTATACTCACATCAACCCTGTGGGGTAGGTTGGGCTTAGAGTGACTGGCCCCAGGTCGCCAAGCAGCGTGGTTTCTTCTTTTTTTTTTTGGTCAAGAAGCTTTTTATTGTTTTTTCTTAAAACATTTCACCTATTCAACACTTTTCTTATAATCAGTTTCCCTTCCCCCTCCCTCCTCTCCAGTGGCTTCCCGCAATGCGTTTCCCCTGTGTTCCAAAAGTCTTATACATTCCAAGATAACAATCATATACTTAATATTGATCTAAACAAAGTAAATTTCGTTTTACATCCCAGTTGTTTTCTAAATAAGTCTTGAAGTCTTTCCATTCTTCAAAAAATTCTTGGTCTTCTTTGTTATTTAGTTTTTTTGTTATTTTGTCCATTTCTGCCATGAACAGAACTTTTTGTATCCAATCCTCCATTTCTGGTATTCTGGTATTCTCCCCTTTCTCTGCTCTCATCTTCAGCAACATTTATCCTTCCTTTATTTGTTCCCCGGCTTCCCCCACAGTGGGGACCAAAGGAACGTGCATCATTTTCCTCTGCTCCTTCTTCTTCTCACAACAACCCTGTGAAGTCGGTCATGCTGACAGTGTGATACTGGCCCAACATCACCTGGTGAGCTCCCACAGCGAGATGGGGATTCTGAGCTGGGTCTCTTGAGACCGTACTCTGAAGCTCCGTCTTTGACTTTGATCGGGTGGCTGCTGTTGAGCAGGATCCAGGAGGCAGTCCTAAGGGAGGTTCAGTGGTGTGAAGTCACCCCGTGGTTGCTGCCAGGGGGCCTAGGGTTGCCAGCTTCCAGGTGGGACCTGGAGGTCTCCCAGAATAACAGATGAGCTCTGGACAACACAGATCAGTTCCCCTGG
>NW_015185341.1:0-1212 GCF_001447785.1 Gekko japonicus
AGGGTTTTTTAATATAATACATGCATCAGACAAAGGAGTACAAGGTAAAAGTAATCTGTTTTTTTCCTCTTTGTAGCAGACACTGTTTGCAACACAGGGTTCTTATGTGCTCGTAATTAGATCTGATTATATAATTCTCTAGCTGGTCTTTTAATCCAGTCTATTATGTTTATGAAGTCTCTTTTATTGATCTTTTTTTCTTGTTTTAACAGAAGGGAATAACAAAACAAGAAAGACTATAAGGACATTATGCAGACAAATATTCATCAACACTTCAGGGATTTCCTCATATCTTTTCTTTCTGAGCAAATTTGAAAGGGAAAGGAGATGGTGTTTTAATTTTCAGGAGGGCAAGAAAAGGTAAATCAGCTTACTAAAAACAGAGAAATTGCCGTGACATAATACTTTATGCCTGGAACTAATAAGTAGTCTACTGGTCCACCTATCCTAGTAGCAGAGGACCTGAGTGGCAAAAGATCTCCAAGATCACAGGTCGTTACTTGTCCCAGCTGTGCAACTTGACAAGTAACTGTTCATGTGTTGCTTTATTCTGTGTAGTTTCTAGCTGTCATGGTTCAAGCCTTCAAATAATTCAACAGTTGGCTACTGAAATATATTCCATTAAGGAGAACCCTGGGAGAATGTTTGAAAGCTGTAGCCACTACAAGCCATGGAAAGCCCCCCCCCCCAATTCTTAGGTGGTTAAAAGAGCAATTCTGAACAGCATTGCACACCTCTAAGGTGAGGGTTGCCCTCAACTGACAATCCATGGTAATGTTTTAAGAGCATAGCCTGGGCAGGGGAAGGGTCTTGGCATCCCTGATGCTCTAGGAATTCCCCCAATGTCTATGGGTTTTACCATAGAGATTGAAAAAAATTCCTAGAGCGCTACAGATGCCATCACATCACTTCCGGGTGCTCACCTGGAGGTGTAGATGCAGAATTTCACTGTTGTTCACTGCCCTTTTCCTCCCACTGCTTCTGAAGAAGTGAGCAATGACTCACAAAAGCTCACACCCTGCCACAAATCTTGTTAGTCTTTAAGGTTGAAAAGTAGTGGAGTTGCAGGCATAGCATAGTGAAATCAGCTCTCATTTATTCATTACATCGGAACGATACAAGACAACTTAGCCAGTGCGAGGCCGGCTTATTTGGTGCATACACTCACACCCAACACCCCCCTCAATTCCCGTGATAGGTTCTATATTCATG
>NW_015185342.1:0-1212 GCF_001447785.1 Gekko japonicus
CGGTTCTGAAGTTTTATTCTGCACACGAATGTTTTCACCCAGAATGAAACTTTCTTGGTCTGAAAGGTGCCCCTGGACTCAAGCTCTGTTCTGAAGTTTTATTCGGCACACAAAAGCTGATACACCCAGAATGAAACTTTGCCGGTCTGAAAGGTGCCCCTGGACTCCGTCTTCCTCCTGTGAGTGTGATGGTGATTTTCGGAAAAGGGATTATCCTGCAATCCAGTCAGAAGGAAGGGTCCATCCAGAGGTCAGGGTGTGGACAGATGCTGATGAATGGGCCAAGCAGGAGGAATTTGAATACTACTGAAGAGGGGGAACAGTTCCTTTTCTGAATTGCAGCTAATCAACCGCCAAACACCCACATTAAGACCAAATCTGACACTGTCAAATCTGCATATGAAAAAGTTTCTGCCGCTTCTTTAGTTGTTAAAGTGACGCAAGACTCCCCCTGTTTGGAGGAGGCTGAAGTTGGTCCCTTATTCCCATTTCCTTGTTCGGGACATATTCATGAATTCAACCAAAAACACTTAGGGGCATTTGGAAGATCTGAACCCCAAAATAAGGTCTGGACCACCACACATCACACACCCCCATGTTCACAGGACGCTCCCCTTCAAGAGGACACATCCTGTTTCCTGGTCCAAAGCACGGTTCTCGTGCCAGCCCTTTCAAAGTGGGGTGCAAGGGTGTAGACTTTCCAATTAACCCTTTCCAGGTGGATATCACCTTCATGAAGGCAGAATGGAACTTCCGCTGCAGCTCACTGACCTCTACGAGATGCTGCTCTGGGCAGGGGGGAGGGGGAACCAGAGGAATGAAATAAGATTTGGATTGCAGAAAGCCATGGGCGGCCCCCCTGGACCCAAACTTCATTCTCACACCAGTTTGTTAACTCTTGCATTTGTATGCTAATTCACTGCCATTCACAGAGGGCACCAACTGCCTTACTCCAATCTCAGCTATAATCACCCTGTTAGTTATGCATCTAGACGCTTCCGGACAACCAACCCCCATGGAAGCGGCCAGAGAGAGGAAACACCAGAAATACACCCCCTTGGCAGAAGTGCTCAGGCAGCGGGGTACAAAGTCCTGCTGGTAGGAGCCCTGGAGGGCTGGGATCCCCAGAACAAGCTAGTCCTGCGTACCTATGGGGCCGGCAAGAAATACTCCCAGCTGATGTGCAGGCTCATGGTGTCGGACACCATACGA
>NW_015185343.1:0-1196 GCF_001447785.1 Gekko japonicus
ACCGCCACCCAAAAACACACCCCTACTTCGTAATAGGTTATTTACATTGGCCGAGAGTCCCATAGGCTCTCGGCCGGGAACCTAGCCCCCTGATTGGAGCGGGCTAGGATCCACATAGTCCATTGTCTCTTGGAGCGAAGCTTGATGTTTGTGTCTGACCGCATGGAGCCCGAGCAGGCCACGCGGTCTGGACTGGATACATTACACTACTAAACTTGTCTCTTAACTAAATGAGATGGGTACTGACAAAAGCTTTACATAATCTTAAAGATTGAGAAGTTCACACTCCAGCTATATAATATGGTTGTAGCACCATTATGTAACATAAAATATGATGGACTATTGAGTTTTTTCCATAGGATAAATTCAGTAAATGCCTAGTTTTGCAGGAGAAAAGACCAGTTCTAAGGGAGTCAATCATGTCAGTGGATGTTCGTTATTCAAAAAGAAGGAATCAGAACAGCTACATTTGGCATGATTTGTAATTAAACTTCACAAGATGATTGCAGAGGGCAAGGATTGTAAATCAGCCATCTGGCAAACATGAGCTTTGAGCTTTCAAGACAACAATTATATGTGAACCATCTTAGAATCTATGGGCTAAATATAAACACAGTGACAACTTCTTTTTTTTTTTTTGGTAAACATCACAGTGACAACTTCTTGAAAGCAGCGACTAAGATGATGTGAGATATTGCTGTCTGTCCAAATTGAGTTATAACAGTGCAGCACCACCGGGTTTGCAACAACAAATCAATTTTAGATCCGAGAGAACGCAAAGCAGCAGCGATCCGATGAGCGATCCAGTCGGCGAGGCCGCTTCTCTCCCAGCCGCTCCAACACGCACAATGGCGACCACTTCAGGGCTAGGGCTGCTGCTGCCCTTCGACATAGCCCATCCGCAAGACTGGCCAGCCTGGGTCAGAGGCGTCAAGTCCGCGCTAGCATTTTACGATGTGACGGACGACGGCAAGAAAAGAGGATTCCTCCTGGCCTCCTGTGGCACCGCAGTCGTGTCCCTGGCCGAAAGGTTGTTGTCCCCGACGGACCTCGACTCCTGCACCTTCGATCAAATCGTCAGCGTGGTGCAAAATTACTTCGCACTGACAGAGCTGACCTGCAGGGTGACCTTCTACACCCGCAACCAGCTGGGCAGAGAGACTGCCACAGAGTTCCTTGCGGAGCTGCGCCATCTC
>NW_015185344.1:0-1299 GCF_001447785.1 Gekko japonicus
GCCCAACCAGATTGGTTTGTAAACAGGTATTGTACTTGCTTGTTCAGTATATTTTTCCTGGGATTCACTATTACATTTTTGATCGCATAAACCTGTCTGTTGGGGGGGGTTGTCTGAGATTATTACACATCTCCTGTTCACCCCACATCTTGATCCATCAGACTTCATGCCATGACCTGGCACAATTTAATACCACGTTCATTGAGGAGCCGTTGCAGTGGTTACAGTTTTGGAGTAGGACTTGAAAAGTCTGAGTTCAGATTCCCACTTGCCCATGAAGCTTACCAGGCTAATTTTCCTCACAAGGCTGCTGTGATGATAAAACGGGGAAGGGAGAACCGTGCATGACTCTCTGAGCTCTTCGACGGAAGGATGGGATAAAAATAAGATAAAAAAGAAATAGATTTTCCCAAAAGTTTCCAGAACTACCAACAACCTTCTAGGTCACTTTCTAAAAACACTTAGTGGGCAACCAGGAAAAGTGGTGGCATCACATTGGGGACCCCTGTACTAGAAGAGGAGGAGGAAGAGGTGGAGGAAGAAGAAGAGGAGGAGGAGGAGATTGGATTTATACCCCACCCTTCACTCGGAGTCTCAGAGCGTCTTACAGACTCCTTTCCCTTCCCACAACAGACACCTTGTGAGGTAGGCGGGGCTGAGAGAGCTCTTTCCAGAACTGTCCTTGAGAGAACAGCTATGATAGAACAATGGCTTGCCCAAGGTCATCCAGCAGCTGCATGTGGAGGAGTGGGGAATCAAACCTGGTTCTCCCAGAGTCCACACTCCTAACCACTGTACTAGATGATATCTTCTTCTCAAAACACATCAGACTCTACCCACTTCCCAGTTACATTTTTTTGAAAAGTCAGCCCTTTTAGGATTTGTGAGGAAATGTTTCATGCACTAGATTGCTTGATGTTTCTGGTGAACCACTCCCCTGATGCATTTGTTATGAGCATACACATTACTGCACTCTTGGTTGAACTGGTAAATACTACTACTACTAATAATAATACCACTGACTTATCCATTAATCCCCCTTCCCTCCTGAAACAAAGCGTGTGTAACTGCCATGAATATATTTTCCTTCTATTTATCCATTCCTCCAGTTCTCTCCTTCTGTTGTTGACTTTATTTCAAAATTTTAGATGTTGAGCTCTTCAAGGTTAATTCTTGTATCAAGGAAACAGTCGTGTACATTGAAGACCCTGTAGAAACATCTGGTAGTGTGTAAAACTGAGATTTAATTGACCTGTTTATTAGATTTTTTAAAAAATTAAACATGTGTTGCAACCTTTA
>NW_015185345.1:0-940 GCF_001447785.1 Gekko japonicus
GCATGTCTGGTGGAGCAGAAGAGTGCCACGCAGGATGTTATCTCTTCCATGACTGTTCTGCACAGGGAAGAGGAGCTCAGCGTCAGCTCAAATGACTCACTGATCCTCTCCCAAATGGTATGTGACCTCAAGCCCTTTTGAGACACCACCGATTTGCTCTGAGCCTATATGGCCAGTCTGGGGCAAGTCATCCTCTTGATTTGAGGGCTGGATCGGGTGCTGGCCTCCACACTGGAGCCAGTTGTTCTCTGATGAGTCAAGGCCTTGGCAGAGAGGTTGCAGGTGGGCATCACCACAAAATTGCATCTTCTTTACGATAAAAAGGAGTACAAGCTAGCCTGTATCTGTGACCCCCAGATAAAAGGTACCATCTCCTGAATACAGAGCTCTTGAAATAGAAGCATGAGCTCTGAAATAATTGAATAGGCTACAAGTCAACAGACATGGTCAGAGGGATCAATGAGTGGAAGAGGCTGGGGTGGAGGAGGAGACACAACCCAGCACCTCTGTCTCAAAGAGCCTGAACAGGGAAAAGCCCTAATACTTGTTGTCAGTAGTGAACCGGAAAATCAGCAGTGGTGGGGATACCAGGGGTTCAATGAGACTGCCAATGCTGATCTCATGGAATACTCATCACACAAGGTTGTCATCTGGTCCAACCTCTCTTGTGTGACCATGAGCCCTGAGTCTCCTAACACCCATATCCCAGCAGGAGAGAGGGGTTCACAGTCCAGACAGGAGGGTATAAAATGTGGGTCCTCACTCAGCCAAGGCATTGTAGTTAAGCCCCACTACTTGGCATGAGCAGAGAGACATGGTGTCTCAGAGCCCTGAGTCCACCTAACACCCAAACCCCGGCAGGGGAGAGGAGTTCACAATCAAGGGGGAATAAATGAATGTGCTCTGCTGATCTGCTTTTAACAAGTTCCCTGCCACTCTG
>NW_015185346.1:0-1219 GCF_001447785.1 Gekko japonicus
AAGTGGTGGCATGCCCCCTTATCTTTCTCTAGTAAATTCATATGGTTTCTATAGCTGGGGTTTGACAGTGCACTGTACATATATAATTAAAAATAATATTGGAGACATTTATTGAGAAAATCTTTATTCTACCAGTAATAGTAAAGCATTGATAAGTTGCGTTTAGTACATTTCTGTCTCTCCCTTGCTACAGGGAGCTCAGGTTGCATACATTGTTTTCCCTCTCATCACTTTATTCCCTCATCAGCCCTGTGAGGTAGGATAAGCTGAGAGAGAGTGACTGACCCAGGTTCATCCTGTGCTTTATGGAAGAGTAGGGATTTGAACCAAGGCCTCCCGGATCCAAGGCTGAAACTGTTGCCACTGCATGCCAATAGAAAATAGACCATACATTACAGATACGTATCTGATTGAACTATATCCCTTCCTGAATACAAGGTAGGATTTGATCAGTATGAAATACAATAGGTTCAGATGAACACACTTTTGTTTCCTATTTTAATTTCTCCAAAAAATTTCACATGGATTTGTGATCCCTCCCCCCCATTCTATATGAAAGCCCTAACATACTCATCTCTCACAGGGGAAAAGGGGAAACCCAAAACTTCTACTATCAGGGTTGGCATCAGAGGTGGGGCATCTGCCAGGGCCCTGGGCTTCTGGCAGGGCTCACTGCCACCAGAACCAGTACCCTACCCACATACCTCCTCTGCCACCACCCTGAGAGCTTTTCCTTTGCCCAACTGCTTGCAAGCACTTCATCTCAAATGCTCTCAGCTATCTGGGCTGCCCACTATTCCCAGGAAAGAGTTTGCAGATAGTGACACTCCCAGACACACACACCTCATGGTGCTATTGAGGAAAGACCATGCAGATGGCTGTGGGAGTGGTTGGGAGCAGGTAGGCATAGGATGCACAGGCAGGTTGGAGGGAAATGAGGTCATGGTCATGAACATAAGAGTGGGGGGGAGCTCTTGAGCACTCTTTGCCCAAGGTCCATTAAAACATGGAACTAGCCCTTACCAAGTGCTTCAAAAAGTCAACATAATCTTTCTAGTGTACTATATCCAAGTTTTTAAAAAAATTCTCTGCACAAGATAATTCAATTTGACTTTTGGAGAAAAGCTTTGTCTGCAGTTATTCTCAAAAAATGCCCCAAATCAGAGAGCTTTAATAATGCAGTCTTGATTTCTTTATTTCTCATGCTGTAGATGAATGG
>NW_015185347.1:0-1203 GCF_001447785.1 Gekko japonicus
GGCTCCGCCTACAAATCTCCAGGAATCTCGCTCGCCAGAGCTGGCGACCCTATTAAGTTGTACTCCTGGTAATGCACCAGGCAAGCAAAATGCGTCCTGAGTTTTCTTTCGTTACAAACTGGTTTCGCCAAATGTGACATTCTTTTATTTTGTGGCGGGTTGAAGTTGGCACCTGAAGCTGTCCCCCCCACACACACACACCTGGCGGAGGTATTTTTCTTATGGTTTCCGAAGAATGGAGCTCCCTTATCAGACAGATCAAGGAATCTGATGCCAACAAAGAAAGAAGTGCGTGGATCATTCTTCACAGGCCGACTTCCGTCTGTGACTCCGCAAGGGCCTTAAAGGGTGTCAGACCTCCAGGAAATGAAAAGAGTGCCGCCCCAAACAAGGTGGGTGGTTTCACTTTAATCCAGAGGTTCCCAAAGTTATTTGGCCTACCGCCTCCTTTTCAGAAAGAAAATTACTCCACGCCCCCCGGGACATCTACCTTCAAGAAGTGGACAAAAAGGTGCAGTGACAAATTTGCACATAGTAAAAAAATATGTTGTTGGGCTGAGACAAATAAAATGAATTTTATATAGTCTCTTATATAGTCTGTTTTGCTATGCTCTGTACTAAATAAAAATTATTCTTATTTCTAATGGGTCTCTGATGTTGTAACTTGCATTCCAAGCCTAGATCTTGTAGCCTAACGCTCCCCACACATGCTACCTTGGTAAAAAGTGTGCATCTTGTGTTTTGTCCCAGATGCCAACTAAGGGTTTGGAATCTCTCCCTTAGGAAAGGCAGGGACTTGTGAAAAGAGGTTCTGGTGGCATATTGTTCTGAAAACCAGAGAGGATATAGACCATCTCGTGGTCTGTTGTTTAATGTACTGAAAAGTACAGGATCCCCTCCCATTCCTGGACTGGTTTGGGTACAAAGGTGCCACTGGACTCAAACTTTGTAAAAATAAAAGCAGTTAATTAAACGGAGAAGAAGACCTCTGATTTTTGAGATCTTAACCCCTGGACATCTTGTTAGTCTTCAAGGTGCTATTGGAGGCAAATTTTGCTCTTCTACTAAAGACCAATATGGCTACCCCACCTGAAATTATCTGCATGGAAACGACCTAAGTTGCTTTCAACAGAATTAACTGGTGGAGCGCAACGAGAATCCCTACATGTCCGACAACCCAGATTCAGTGCCCCCTTCCAGAAC
>NW_015185348.1:0-1247 GCF_001447785.1 Gekko japonicus
GAAACTCACTCTAGTTACTACCAGGACAGTTTTTACTTGATCTAAACATTTCTTTTTAATTGGATTTGTATCCCACCCTCGCCACATAGCGGACTCAGGGCAGGTTCCATCAACTATAATATACAAACAATTAAAGACAATTAAAATACATCAGATAAAATACAAAATCCCTTTGTTTCTAGTCAGAGCCTCAACAGACGAGGTCTATTTCAGATTGGGGTTCCCAGATGGTAATACAGATCTGACCCACTGAAGAGGGGGGCTGTTAAAAGGAAGGGACGCCCACCACCTAGGGTTGCCAGGTCTGGGTTGGGAAATACCTGGAGACTTTGGGGGTGGATCCGGGAAAGGGCGGGGTGTGGAGGGGCTTCAGGATGGCCCAATGCCCTAGAGTCCACCCTTCAAAGCAGCCATTCTCTCCAGGGGAGCTGATCTCTGTCAGCTGGAGATTGGTTGTAAAAGCGGGAGATCCCCAGGTCCCACCTGGAGGCTGGCAACCCTACTGCCACCTTGACAAAAGGCCTGGCGGAAGAGCTCCATCTTGCAGGCCATGCAGAACTGTGAAAGGTCCTGCAGGGCCCTGGTCTCATATGGGAGCTCATTCCACCAGGTAGGTACCACTTCAGTGGGAAGGGAACAGCGTTCCGTGTGCCTTGGTGTTTAGTCATGCCGGCCACATGACCACGGAAATGTCTTCGGACAGCGCTGGCTCTTCGGCTTGGAAACGGAGATGAGCACCGCAACCCTAGAGTCGGATTCGACTGGCTTTCGAGCAAGGGAACCTTTACCTTCACCTTTACCTAAGTCTAGGGTCCCCCCCCCAAGGGATACGATACAAGGGGAAATACCTTACATTTCCAGTTTCTTGAGGGGTGGATAAGAGCCCTGGATGGGCCTGTTCTGGCCCCCAGGCCTTATGTTTGACACCCCTGATCTACATATGAGACAATCAGTGAGGTATAATGGTTAGAAGTGCAATTGGGAAGATGGAAGACCCAGGTTTCAATCAACCCCCAGCCACGAAGATTGGGATGACCATGGACTAGTCATTCTCTTTCAGGCTAACCTGCTCATAATGTGGTTGAGAGAATTCTACAGAAGCAATCTACATGCTCCTTGAAGAACCCCTCGCAGAAAGGACAGGAGAACAGGATAAAAAAGATGCTCAAATGTGATTCCCGCTAACAATGAAAGCAGCGATACCAGACCACCAACATGCAGCAGAAAGGGTTCGACATGTTCGAGGT
>NW_015185349.1:0-888 GCF_001447785.1 Gekko japonicus
TCCTCTGGAGGTCCAACAACAGGGCATGGGGCTAAGGCCTTCATAAGCACATAAGACGAGCCCTGCTGGATCAGACCAGTGGTCCATGTAGCCCAGCATCCTGTCTCACACAGTTCCTCTGGAGGGCCAACCACAGGGCAGAGAGGCTGAGGCCTTCCCCTGATGATGCTTCCTGGCTCTGGGGTTCAGAGGATTAGTGCCTCTGAATGTGGAGTAGAAAAGAGTAAGAGTCCAGTAATACCTTAAAGGCTAACAAAATCCATGGCAGGGTAGGAGCTTTTGTGAGTCAATACTCACTTCTTCAGATACAGCTGGAATGCGAGTCCATCTGTCCTATATATTGGAAAGTGGCGTGATTTCAGATGGCAAACGACATTAGCAGGCAAATGACAATAGACGGCGAGTGACAATAGCAGGCGTGATTGGATCAGGTGTGATATGCGGAGAGGTAGTAGGTGTGCAGGAATCAGCATAGGTAACAAGACAGGAAACCTAAGTCTTGATTCAGTCCAGGAGGATGCATTGTCTTGAGCTTCATTATCAGTTGCAATTCCTGTTCATTGCCAATGCTGATTTCTCCATGCCTACTACCTCTCTGCATATCACACCTGATCCAATCCCGTCCCCTATTGCCATTTGCCTGCTAACCTCACTCCAGATCCCAAGTTCTCTACCCAATACTGACAGAATGAGACTCACAGAACGTCTTCTCCAAACTGGGATTTCCTGCTTCGGGGCAATCTGATGAGATTTATCGCTTGCATCCCCTTTTATTTATTTACTTGATTTCCATCCCACCTTTCCCCCAAACGGGGACCCAATGCGGCTTACATCTTTCTGCCCTTCGTTTAATCCTTACAATGACATTGTGAGGTAGGCTAGGCCGGG
>NW_015185350.1:0-1207 GCF_001447785.1 Gekko japonicus
TACATCGGGAACAAAGTGCAATTGCCTTGTCGTGTAACCACAGCCCGAGACTCCTTTGGGTAGTGAAGGGTGGGGTATAAATCTAATCTCTTCTCCTCATCTTCTTCTTCATTTGAAATCTGGTATTGGAACACTAGAAAGACACATAAGTGGGTTCTAGGCCAAATAAAGCCCCAGCTCTCTCCCTAGAAGCTAAAAGGATAAAATTGAGGCTATCATACTTGAGTCACATTATAAGAAGACAAGAGTCGCTGGAAAAGACAACAATGCTAAGAAAAGTTGAAGGCAGCAGGAGAAGAGGACTCCCTGACACAAGGTGGATTAACTCAGGCCGAGTTCAGACTGTCAGTTTGAAGCGGGAGGGAGTCGTTGCAAAAAAGAGCCGGAACAAACTGTTCCGGGTTTTCCCGGTCACACTGTGTGGACTGATGCGGGAGCATACCGGGAGGAGGCACGAGGGAGTGTTCACACTGTTGGCCTGGAGGCATGGCTGTAAGCGGTGTTTTCCTCGTGACAGACACCTAGGCACAGCGGCAAACAGGGCAGGATCTGGCCGCGGTGGGGCATAGGCACATCCAGCCACATCACTACCCCCTCTTAAAGGCAATCACCTGCACCTTCCTGGTGCCAGAGTGAGGCTAGGAGGTCAGTCAGCATAAATAGCTGGCGCACATTATTAACACGGGCTGTTCCTGTCTCGTAGCATTCACACTTCCAGGAAACAGAATGAATCCGAATAAACGGGCTCTCCAGGGTTTGCTACCACTTTCACCAGGTATATTTTAAACCCGGGAGGCAAGCACTACAAGACAGGTTGAGTACGGGTGGGGAATGCCGGACAGATGTGCCTGTGTGAACGGCCCCTTTAATCCGTGTTGTATATTGAAACCTATGTTAAGCTTGAGTCTGAAACAGGATTGTGAACAGACCAATCAGAGCTGTGCAACACTCTGGAGGGAAGCACTCTGATTGGACCTTATGTGTAAATACTGATTGGTTGTTAACTGACTTAGGGCATGGCTACCTAAGCCCGGACTGTTTAAAAGAGAGCCTGTTGCTCTATGTTTTTGTCTCGTTCTGATTTCTTCTGACTTCATTAATAAAGCTGATTCACTGTTCACTAGCTGTGTTGAGTCTCGTACTTAACAGTTGGCAACGAGGATGGAATGCTAGAGCAAGTAGGCAGCTCCGCTGAACCAACGCCAGA
>NW_015185351.1:0-1273 GCF_001447785.1 Gekko japonicus
GTCCTTCACTATGTAATAGCAGAAGAGCTACCGGCACTTGAGACTATGCGCTCAGGGTGGCCTTATGAAGGAGACTGTCAGAATCCGATCAACATACCCATTCGCCAGTCCTGAGAAAATTTAAGCAACAGTTACAGCTGCGTCCAGACACGGAGACCAAAGGGGCTGGGGGCAGCCCCCTAGCTAGGGAATTTTTTGGGAGGGGGTCTCAGGGGGCCTGCCAGCTAATTAAATGAAAGTACCATGCAGGTGGTAAGTTGGAGCACTTTAAGGGTAGCCCAAGAGGGAGGGGGCCCAGAAGAAACACTAGGGGGCCAGGCCCCATGGGCCCCATGTTAGCTACGGGCCAGGCTGGGGGGGTTCCTGACCGCTATCTTACGAACTCGCATCGGTGAGCAATTGATTGAGACATTTTTAAAAATGGGCTCTCCCCCCTTCCTATTCCCCCAGCAGGCAGAGTTCAATTCAGGACTTCCTGGTCTGGGAAACTCACTCCTTCCAGCCGGTCCTTGATGCCAAAACGGGGTGCCGGGACCAATGTTCCCTCTAAACTGTGGAGTCGTGTGAGCAAAAATTCTACTTTGTGAGCTCCTGGCATTAAAGTTGTGAGCAAGCACTTTGGGTACTGCATCAATGAGTTTGCTCTGGAGCCCTCCTTCCTGAGCTAGGACAAAAATGTGTGAGCCGGAGGCTAAAAAACTGTGAGCTAGCTCAAACTCAGCTTAGAGGGAACACTGCTCTGGAGCCCTCCTTCCTGAGCTAAGACAGAAAGGTGTGAGCCGGAGGCTAAAAAAACTATGAGCTAGCTCACACTAACTCAGCTTAGCGGGAACACTGGCCCGGGACATCTTTGGGGTTGTTTCTTCCCACAAAACCCGGATTCAACAGCAGAGACTTTTCTGACTCCGAGAGAAGGCCTAGGAAGAAGGGCTCTTGAGGGGGAAAGGGCCAGTCGCCCCGAAAGATGCCAACCTCCAGGTGGCGCCTGGGGATCCCCCGGAATTCCAACTCACCTGGAGGGGGGACTCTGTGACATTGTACCCCACGGGGGTCCCTGTCCTCCCCAGGCTCAGACCCCAAATCTCCACGAGTTTAGCAATCTGGATCTCGCAACCGGTGTTCCCTCTAAGCTGAGTTACTGTGAGGTAGCTCATAGTTTTTTAGCCTTAGGCTCACGCATTTTTGTCTTAGCTCAGGAAGGATGGCGCCAGAGCAAACTAAACTATTTATTTATTTAATCGAACTTCTACCCCGCCCTCCCGCCAAGGCGGCT
>NW_015185352.1:0-1209 GCF_001447785.1 Gekko japonicus
AATAACTGGCCTTGATGGACTACTACTCAGGGCCGGTTCGCCCGCTAGCTGAGCTAGGCGCTCGCCTAGGGCGCACTGGCCCTCAGTGACGCCATACTGTGCCCCGCCCCGCCCCCATGCGCCAAAGGGATACGTCTGTGGCTTCCCTGGCCAGCTGGCTGGCTGGCGAGGGGAGATGTCACCGTGCGCCGCAGCTGGAGCAGGCCCCTTTCAGGGGCGGCTGGGGAGAAGTTCGCATCCCAACTTTGCAAACTGCCTGCCTGAAGTTGCCACAGGCGGAGGAAGAGAGCCACTCCGAAGCGCCCTCCTGCCCCGGCGGGCCCCAGCAGGCAGGCAGGGCAGAGGGGTGCCCCCTGCCCACCTGCCTTCTCCTCCCTCTCCTCCGGGGCAGGGCGCCGCTGCAGCGCTTCTCCCTCCTCCCTCCGCTCCCCTCCCCTCCCTCCTTCCCTCGGTGCGGTGGCTGGAGCCCGAAGATGGCGCCGGGTGAGGAGCGGGCCCCGGACTCGCTTGGAAAAGCCCAGCAGGCAGAGGCATCTCTGCTTGGCTGCGGCGCACAGTTGGAGCGAGGCCATCACCAGCCGTTCCACGAAGTGGAGAAGGGCAGGATTTCGCTGCTGGGCCTCCCCCCCCGGCCCGAGAGGCTGCGCACTCACTCTTACCCGCGGGAAGGGGGCGTCGTCATCTCCTCATGAGGACCAAGGGCGCAGGGCCCGAGGAACCAGTTGCGACGGTGCGTGCCTGAAGGAGGGCAGCGGAGGGAGAAGTCCACCCCCACCACAGACATTCCCTTGGAAGTTTCCGTGGAGGCACGAGAGGGTTTTGCAAAAGGTTTGCCCAAAAGGTCCAGTTGCCACCGCGCGCTGGGGCGACCGAAATGCCGACGGCCCTCCTCCCAGTGGGGGACGACAAAAAAAAGCAAAACGCGAGGGGGCTGTCGGGTGCCAAGCCTTCCCGGGAGCTCCGCCTCCAGCAGGGTGGGTAGGGCCCCTGCCAGCGCGGGCGAAGATCTCCCTCCCCCCGCAAGGCGCCTTGCCAGACGAACACCTGCCGGAAGGGGGTGGGTGGGCTCAGTCCCCCAGCCACTGCAGCGGGCATTCTTGGCAGAGGAGGGGAGAGCAGTGAAGCTCCTCCCCTGCACCTCCTGGCCCCTGCTTTACGGCTTCCTGGAAATTACGGTTGTCAACCTCCCCCTGGCGGCTGGAGATCTGG
>NW_015185353.1:0-1626 GCF_001447785.1 Gekko japonicus
TGAAGTCTCCTTTTGGATATACTTTTGCAAGTAATTTGCAGTGGCTCAAGTGGTTAAGACGCTGAACGGCAGGCTGTGGAAGGTCGGTAGTTCAGCAGTTCGAGACCCGAGTGTGCCGCATGACGGAGTGAGCTCCCGTCTCTAGTTCCAGCTCCTGCCAACCTAGCCGTTCGACAGCAAGAAATTGCAAGTAGATAAATAGGTACCACTTCGGTGGGAAGGTAACAGCGTTCCGTGCGCCTTGGTGTTTAGTCATGCCGGCCACATGACTACGGAAACGTCTTCGGACAGCGCTGGCTCTTCGGCTTTGAAACGGAGATGAGCACCGCAACCCTAGAGTCGGATTCGACTGGCTTTCGAGCGAGGGAGACCTTTACCTTTTACCTTTTACAGCTCACAGTTGTTTCTTGTTGTCCCACCATACGTTGGCTGCGACTTGTTGACAATTCCCCACCACCACATCTACAGGGACAGAGATGATTATATCGGCATGTTGGGAAGGGATGGTCCTCTAAGTTTGGGTCTCTGCTCTCACCAGAAGGGGAACCCGACCCGTAGCCAGGATTTTGTGGTTCATGGGGCTGCCGTTATTTGCCATAATGAAGGGTGGTGACGCGCGCCCCCCCACCTCCCCTCCTGCAAGATTTAAAGGGCCCTCCTGCTGATCGGTGGGGTACGTGCTCCCCACTGATCAGTCCTGCAAGATTTAAAGGGCCCTCCTGCTGATCGGTGGGTTACGTGCTCCCCACTGATCAGCTGGTAAAGGTAAAGGTCTCCCTTGCTCGAAAGCCAGTCGAGTCCGACTCTAGGGTTGCGGTGCTCATCTCCGTTTCAAAGCCGAAGAGCCAGCGCTGTCCGAAGACGTTTCCATGGTCATGTGGCCGGCATGACTAAACACCAAGGCGCACGGAACGCTGTTCCCTTCCCACCGAAGTGGTACCTATTGATCTAGTTGCAATTTCTTGCTTTCGATCTGCTAGGTTGGCAGGAGCTGGAACTAGAGACGGGAGCTCACTCCGTCATGCGGCACACTCGGGTCTCAAACTGCTGAACTACCGACCTTCCACGGCCTGCAGTTCAGCGTCTTAACACCCTGAGCCACCGCAGCTGGAGGGCCCTTTAAATCTTGAAGGAGGGGAGAGAGAGGGCTGCGTGCCACCACCCCACTTCTTCTCAAAAGCATTTAAAGGATCCCTCTAAATGTTTTTTGGGAAGAAGTAGGGGGGGGGGCTTTAAGGAAGGGGGCTGAACCCTCAATAGCCCCACTGTAGCTAGGGAGCACTGGGGTGGGAAAGCGGATCCAGAGGCCGGGGAGGGGGGGAATGGAATCCGTGGGAAGGTGGGGAAGGAGGGAGAGTGGGACTGAAGTAGGGTCAGAAGGAGGCGAATAGGATTGTAAAATGGGTACCCCAAAGCATTCGCTACTTGCCTGAATAATTCTGATTCCTAAATACCGGGAGAACCACGGACAGAGAATATTGGGTTCCGTATCGAAAAGGCCAATTTAATAAAATGTGCACATTGACTATTGCTATGACCTACCAGCGGGCTGGATGGAAATCGAAGTAAAGAGAGTCCATTGTATCCATAGTGCCCTCAAATTAACTGCACTGTGCTATTCGATGC
>NW_015185354.1:0-1195 GCF_001447785.1 Gekko japonicus
AGTTTTCATAGAGCATGTCTGGCACTCCGGGAGTCAGGCACTCAGAATTCAGACACCTTAAGGGAAAAAAGACCTCCATTTCCCAGGTATTTGGAATAATAACACTGCACAAGCCTGGGGGTTTGCAAGGATGGGTGGTGATTGCACTGGGGACAGAGTCCAAATTCAGAACTGAGTTAGGTGAAAAAAATACCCATTTTCAGATGCTTTTTAAATCCATTTGCTGAACTGAATTTCAAATCAAGCCAAGAAGAGTAGGGACACCACTAGGACTAACATTTACAGTTATTGCACTTTTTATCTACTTAATGGTCTTTCAAAATTCATCTTTGGCTTTGATAATATAATGACTGCTGCCTTTGAACTGAGCTGTTATTTCCTTTCCAAGGATTCTGCAAGACTCAAATTGCATCAGAGATGCAGACATGCCAAAAATCTTGCCTTTTGTATTCCCAGAGGTGACATACATATTCCATTTACTGCTTTGTTCCTGGAGGAACTGTTGTAACATCAATCCTATCAGAAAAGCAAACTCGTTTGTTCTACAATTTGTTCTTTAATAATCTTTAATAATCAAATTCTACTGTGCATTCCCTTACCATGGAATATTCCAACAGGGAATGTACATGAAAAAAATCACACTAGAATTCAAAATCCACATAAATTTGATGAGGGGCATCAGGCAGGGAACAGGCAGGGATCACAAACATTCATAAATGTTAAGAGTTCACGTGTAGTTTCTTCACATACTATGGCAACCCCTTGTTTGCCACTACATGAATGAGTCTAAGGTTGCCAGGTCATCACTGTCAACCCTCAAGAGCTTGTGCTGGGCACAGCCTTGGGAAAAGAGTGTTACCAGTGTCATTATGTCACTTCTGGGAGAAAACCCTGAAGCGATGCACAGTCTACTACAATGCTATAGAAGTTCCACAGATCACTATGGTAAAAACCACAGATATTTACGGAATTCCTAGAGCATCATGGGGGAGTGCTGTGATGTCACCTGGATTTTCACCCAGAAATGACATCACAGTAACCATAGATATCTGTGGAATTCCTAGAGCATCATGGGAGGCAGTGTGGTGATGTCCCTTCTGGATTTTCACCCAGAAATTATGTTACAGTGTCAGTGACACTGTTCCCGCTCATTTATTTCTCCTGCCCTCCTGCCATCAAATCAGAGGCCTGATAG
>NW_015185355.1:0-1188 GCF_001447785.1 Gekko japonicus
ATTTTCAGAAAAGTTCAGTTCACCCTTCAGTCTCTGCAGTCCTAAATGGCCAAGTGAATGGAGGTAACTATACTCCAGCTAACATTTATGCATCCAATCAACAGCAACTCCAATTTATAGAGGATATGTTACTTAGATTGGAATCCTTCAAGAAGGGGGATACCATAATTGGTGGTGATCTTAGCTATGTCTTAAATCCTCCTCAACGTCTAAGTGCCCAGACTTTAGGGACAAACACCTTCTTAACAGATTTGACCTACATGATATCTGGAGGCTTCATAATCCTACTGTACATGATTACACCTTCTATTCCTCTAGATTCAAAGCCCACACAAGGATGGATTATATTCTCCTCTCCAAATCACTAGTTGCCCATGCCTCCAATTCTAAAATTGTTATTAAAACTTAGTCCAACCATTCTTCGTTGGAATGCAAGTTGTTTGAACGGACTCCTGTACAGCGCAGTAGGACATGGATATTACAGTGTGACTTTTAACAGCTGTATGGTTCTTTCAGAAATGTGGATTTGAATTCTAGTAGTGGCTACTCAGTACACCTGTATTTGCCTTAATGATTTGGGGTATTGTACTAGCTATGGTCTGTGAGATTTCATCAACTGAGTTGGGTCCCGGAGTTATGCTGAAAGTGACATTTTGCCGAACGATGTAAAGCTGTTCTTTTTGTTGGCGTGGTAAGATTCCTTAGTTATAACAATATTGTACATACGTTATATGACTGCAGATATTGGCATTCCGTGTTTGTGGCATTAGTATTCTATCTCTGAGGAACCAAATGTGAAAGAAATATGAAAGCCAGTAAGTTCGTAAGGCTAAACTGAAGCTCAACGCAGGTGGAACTTAAAGCCACAGACTAAAGGCTACAGCTGCAAGCTGAAGCAAAACAGGTTGAAGTCTGAAAAGTACTCGGAAATGTGGAGTGATTCAGCAAGAGTACTTTATTTAGCTAAGAACATGACAAAGTACGGCACGCAGGCCGGTATATATTCCCCAGAACCCCACCACCAAACACACCCCCAATTCCCTTATAGGTTGCTACAGTAGCCGAGAGTCCCATAGGCTCTCGGCAGCGGACCTGGCCCTCTGATTGGTGCGGGCCAGGATCTACTTGGGCTATTGTCCGAAGGACTGAAGCTATGAACTGCTGGACCGCATGGCCCAACGGTCGCGC
>NW_015185356.1:0-1268 GCF_001447785.1 Gekko japonicus
ACTCTTCGCGACTTCATGGACCACATCATACCAGGCTTAGGTAGGGGAATCTAAATCGATGCTGAGTTCCAGAATAGTCTGCTTACCTTCTTTTCTCCTTCAACACCCAGAGGCAAGTGCACATTATGTGCTAGAGGTGCAATGTGAACGAATATGAACTGAACTTGTATTTATGCACACACTTATTTTCTGATGTATTCTCACTATCCAAATCCTTCAAAGTAAATGGTCTGAGACCACAGCATACAAATGTCATATTTTGTAGACCACTGTCTTCCATGGCCCCTGAATCATTTCATATCATCACTGGTGTGAAGTGCCGTATTTCACCAACAACTGTATCTTAAAAAACAAACAAACCACAACCAACATTTTAGCCACTTTCTTCCCCTGAAAATTACAAACTACTCACATCTGGCATAAAGCACATTTTGATTATGAACTTCTATTTAAAGCGAGCCTTGCTACTAGCCACCAGGATTGAAAAATTAACATTTCTGAAATCTCCATGCATGTCAACAAGGCTGCCCTTCATCAATCTCTGTAAATGGGAGTACTGGATAAGATCAAAGAGGATGCTGTATTTATAGCTTTAAAGACGAGGTTGGGGGAGGAGAGGACCTGACCCCCTTGATAAATATCAGGGCCCTTTTTTCTATTTCCTGAGCTATTATTAAAGGTTCCTTTCTGCTCTCACCGTGCTTTGTCATAGACTTATCGGTATCGTTCCATTAATGCTAATGGGATTTCCTAGATAATTCTCCTCTTCGTCAAGATGAGAATAAGCTGCATTAGTGGCCCTCAGAAAAATGGATCTGGGTTGCCAATTCCCAGTGCCTAAGTTGGATAGTTGAGTGTCAGACATACTTGGCTCTATACTGTGGCTGTCCTAATGAGATTTAAGGTGCTGCCATTGGCCACCGTAATTGAAGGACTGTGGAAGGTTTATTCAAATGCCACAGATAAGAATGGAAAGGAATGGAAACTAGCAAAACAAGAGGTTGCCAGACCTGTATTTGGGGCGGGGGTCCCTCTGATTTTGTGGGCTCCAATCCACCATTGGCCAGTTGGCCAGTGGGAGAAGACCCACCCCTGAACAGCCCCCTCCCATGTTGATGTCATCAGCATGATGATGTCACCAGGAACCGGGCACGTTGCGTGTCAACACTTTGGCCACAATGCCAGAGCGTCAACGTGCAATCTGCCCGGTGTGATGACATCACTTCCTGGTGAGTGCCTGGTGTGATGACATCACTTCCTGGTGATGT
>NW_015185357.1:0-1175 GCF_001447785.1 Gekko japonicus
TCATGTAGTAGACATACATTGATCACTTATTGAATGAACCTAGATTGATAAAAGAGTAAAGAAAGTTGCATTTCATTTAGTAGAAAATATAGATGGATAGAAGCAGCACTGTTTGTGCTAAAAGTCTTAATTTTGCTCAGGAAAGCAGGATAATGGAATGTGCCTGAAAATGAAACCATTCTGGTTGACTGCAACTGTCTTTGTAGTTTAACTGCTCTGAAGGATGTTTATGGCTCAATACTATGCATAAGAATAACATCTCAGAGGCCTGGATGTTCCCAAACAGCATCCCCCTTTGTATTGCCAGGCACCAGGATGTCTGTTGAGAGCCAAAGCTGTGTTAGATATCACAACTTATCAGGAAACGCCCCATTCTATACAGATGCAAAAGGTCCTTGAAAGATGCCCGAAGGAGACCTCAATGTACCTTAATGTTCTCGGGTCAAGTAAACAAATGCAAATGTCTGTAACTCTAGCCAGTCTTGGGGTACACCAATGGAAGGATGCCAGCTCAAATGAGGCTACCTGTTTGAATCCAATTCTGTCTCTCCTGAGTTGTAAACTATTATATGTCATTTGGGGTATAAGACCTTCTGCCCTTCCTGTTTGGGGCAGAATACAGCTTGGTGACACTGGGTGCTGAGGTATCCAGTCCTGTATTTCCTGTTATTGCAATAAACAGAAATCCCATTCACTGGACTCCAATTGTGTGCTTCTACTCTGTCTCAAGGAGTGCACAGGGAGCAGATTTGTGTATCACTCAGGAATACATACTGCAGAGAACTATATAATCTGAACTTCTAAACAAGTAAATGTATGGGTGCCTCCCGCATCTCTCCTTCTAAGATGAAGGTTGCCATTCCTTGATGATAACATCATTTGGAAGGAGGCAGAAGTGAGCAAAAACACAGGAGAATTAGTAAGGCAGTAGATAGAATGAATGGGAATGGTCAAGGGGCTGAAGTGGAGAGCGTATTTGGCATGGAAGAGGGAGGTGTGAAGAGGCCTTGTCCTAGGATAATCTACTCAGATACTTTTTTTTGGTATTTTTGCATTTGTGTATGTGCATGTGTGTGTGTGTGCACCCATGCCTAGAAGTCATGGCGACCTCTAGTGACTCCTGTTGGGGCACAGAGGAAGTTTAGTGAAATGGCTTGACAGCCTGCCTCTGGCCT
>NW_015185358.1:0-1189 GCF_001447785.1 Gekko japonicus
CAAAATTTGTTCCATCTTCATACCTGTATGTGTCTGCTGACCGCCACCAGGTGCCAGCGAACACTCCAGAGCTTAACTCTGGAGTAACAGTGGGGACTAGGCTCCTAGTCTCTCCACTGAGGGACCAATGGGACCGTGGCGGGAGATTTAAACCCTCCAACGGGACCTAGGGGTGTGTCCCCAGGTATGTATATAGTTGGCCTGCTGGCCGTTTGTCTTTGTCTTGTTGTGTACCAGTAAACCATGCTGATCACTACATCAGTCTTCGTGGTTTCTCCATGCGTCTAACCCACTACGCTTCAATTATACATAAGAATTCCCTAAACATCATAGAGCTTTTACCTTTGCCCAACTAAATGTCCTTCCATCTGCCCTTCTTGATGGGAGATATGCTTGCATCCTTTATGAGATACATCTCTGTCCATATTATTCTGGTATGGCAGAAACAACTGAGCGTGTCCTCTCCTTTCGGTTTTATCAGAACATTCGGAATGTATACATCACTCCACCAGTGCACAATTTTCCTGGCAGATCTAATCAATTTTGTATTTCACTCCTCGGCAATTGTTGTAATGAAATCACTTTTAAAATAGCTAGATTTTGTGCCCTGGCATGTTTAATTAGGCAGAAGAACACAACTCTGTTTTAACAAATTTTAATTAAGGATCGCATTTCATGTTTAGCATACCTTTTATGGATGATATGTATTTAATTTATATGTCTATTGATGATTCTGATTTGTTTCTGATCTTGGATCGTAATAAGCATTGATTGAAAACCATAACAAAATGAGTAAAACAACTGAACAATATTTCATTCTGTTGCCATGCAACCAGGGACCTACTCTCAATTATAATATCAGGGCCTGATCAATTTAATGACCTGATCTTCAATGGAATGCACAGCTCAACAACTCAGTTTTGCATGGCCTCTGTAAAACCAGTTCCACCTGGTAGAGGACATTAATATTAAAGGTAGTAGAGTGGCAAAGGTGTTCAATGGAGTCTCTTCAATTAAAATCTCACACACACCTCCAGGGTAAGTAAATGTGCGAGTTTCCCAATGTGGGACTTCACAGGAGCTGCTAAGATAAAAACTTACCTGCAACAGTTGTTCATCAAGTGGTCTTCCATGCAGGTATGTATCCCTCCCTTTTTTCTCCATGGTGAGCTCACTGCTTTAGGCATCC
>NW_015185359.1:0-1176 GCF_001447785.1 Gekko japonicus
CTTTTTAACTACCCCATTGAACTGAATGGAACTTAGCAATGCTTAGTCTTAAAAATCATGACATTTTTTGTTTACCAACACAGCTGCTGCAATGTATCTTAGCTTGTTTAGGTGAGCGGTTGTATATTACTTGTACATAGAAGAATGTCTAAATCTTGTGATGTCTTCCTTTAGCTGAAGACATTCCGGAACTGCTCAGCTCCTCCAGTCTCTTTTCTATGCTCCTTCCTCTCATAATAGCGTATATCGGACCCGTGGCTGCAGCCATCCCCAAGGTGAGTCTTCGGAATCTCCAGAGGTTCGGTATCGCAAGACTTTGAGAAAACATTTATGAGCACTTTACATTTTGCATTGTCTTGTGGATCAAACCACCTACGACTCTGTTTTGCTAGTATTTGTGGATTACTGCACTTACGATCACCGTGTGGAAAGATGCTCGAAAGCCTCCAGGCTGAAGCTAAATGGCTGCCTTTATTCTGTGGTCGCAGTATGAAGTTGTGCTCCCGGCATGCATGGACTATCACAATTCTCAGGGTGCTGTTACGTTAATAGAAGGCTCTGCTTCTACTTGAGGGCTCCATTCTCCAGGATTTGTCTGCTATCCCAAAGGCCGGGTCTAACATGTAACTCCAGACCCTCTTGGGGTCCCACTGTGAGCACTGAGCCACAGCACCACCTTCTCTCTAACTGCCATTAGTGGTCTCAGTTGGTCCTTAAGAAACCGCCACTTGCCACATAGTGCTCCCATTCAGACTGGGAGGGGCTAGATGTGTTTGTGGCAGGCTGCCGCAACTTCATATGCAGCACAGCACATAGTGTTGGAAGAGAGAAGGGAGAGGTGCAGGCACTTTGCACACACGTCCAGCTTAAGTAGTACAGGAATAAGGGGACCAAGCCTGTCACTATAGCCGGAGGCCTCCCACCTCTGGCTATCTGGTGTAGCAGCAGGTGAAAATTGGGTACCATAGAGATTTTGGGGGTTGCTAGAATGTCACAGAGCACATGATGTCACTTCCAGTTGCATGAGTGGAAGTGATGTTGTGATGACGCCAAGCCCTGCCCCCAAAGGGTCCCAGGGAGAGTGGTACTGGGAAGACATGAGAAGGGGTGGAAGAAAGAGGGTACAGAAGTACAGCTCATCTTCTCTAAGTCCAGGAATTCTGTTATTTTTAAAAG
>NW_015185360.1:0-1187 GCF_001447785.1 Gekko japonicus
GACTGAACAACAACAACAACAAATAGAAGTCTATTCAATTGTTAATAGATTATCGTTAACCTAAAAAATAATGTTTGTCTATTCTTTAAAGAGAGAATCTATCCCAAATTTTGTAATTCTGTAATATTCAAGTTTTATTATTTGCTCTTATATTTAGCTTGCTGTACATAACAATTCATAATACTTTATAAATTTAATGAATCTATATTTCTCCCTTACCCCTTTTTTCCTTCTGTATCCCACCCTTTAAAGAGAAAATAATAAAAATTCATTTACAGAGAGTTTGGGCATGGTCTTGGATACTTCCTTATTCATGGAGACCCAGATCATGAATGTTGCCAAGCTTGTGTTCTACCAGCTGTACCAGCCTAGGCAGCTGGCACCTTTCCTCTCTCACCCTGATCTAGCTACAGTAATACATGCAATGGTCACCTCCAGATTGGATTACTGTAACTCACTCTATGCTGGTCTGCCATTGAGACTGATCTGGAAACTCCAGCATGTCCAGAATGTGGTGGCACAGGTCCTTACTGGTGGTGGCACATATTCAACCTGTGCTGTACCAAATGCACTGGCTCCCAGTGGAGAACCGGGTCAGGTTCAAAGTTTTGTATTGACCTTTAAGGCTTTGAGTGGTCTGGGACCTATGTATCTTCAGGACTGCCTCCTCTGGTATGTCCCCTGAAGAGCTTTATGCTCTAGGGTTGCCAAGTCTGGGTTGGAAAATACCTGGAGACTTTGGGGGTGGAGCCAGGAGAGGGCAGGGTTTGGGGAAGGGAGGGGGCTCAGCATAGTACAATGCCATAGAGTCCACCCTTCAAAGCAGCCATTTTCTCCAGGGGAGCTGATCTCTGTCAGCTGGGGATCGGCGGTAAAAGTGGGAGATCCCCAGGCCCCACCTGGAGGCTGGCAACCCTATTATGCTCAGTTAGAAATAAACTACCAATGATCACTTGGAAATAATCTACTGGTGATCCCTAGCCCTAGAGATGTACAGCTGCAGAGACAGGGCTTTTTCATCCCTGGCTCCTACCTGGTGGAACTTTCTGCCAAATAACATCTGTGCCCTGCAGTTCTGCAGGGTGTGCAAGGCATGTTCCACCAGGCTTTTGATTGAGAACAGCAACAGGTACCAATTTATCTGGCACTCCCTCCCCGCCATGGGACAGTAATACATACTGTATTTA
>NW_015185361.1:0-1324 GCF_001447785.1 Gekko japonicus
TTTATATCCCGCCCATCTCACAGAGGGGCTCAGGGTGGGTTACATCATATTATAATCAATACAATAATACAATTAAAATTTAAAACACAGTGTAAACATTACAATTGGTAGTTACAGCTTAAAGGTGAAAATTCAACTGGCTATAACAGGTTCTGGCCTGTTAATATAGATGAAGTAGTGGCCAGTTATCAGTGGGTGGGTGACAGCAACCTCAGGGAGGCCATAGATGGGTGCCCCACTGCCTCAGCCAAAGGCCTGGTGCAACAGCTCTGTCTTGCAGGCCCTGCAGAATTGAAGAAGATCCCACAGGGCCCTGATCTCAATAGGGAGCATGTTCCACCAGGCTGGGTTGCAGGTGGTTTGCATAAACCAATCCCGAATATGATGGAACATACCTAAAGATCATAAGATCACATATAACCCTTCTGAGTGGGCGCATGCCACCAGAAATTATTACCCATCGCAAAAGCATTCAGTTATCTTAGTCATGTCAGCTAAACCCCTACTGCTTGAAGAACTGTTCAGTCAGGAATGCTTGTTCTAACTGAATAATATATGAGATCAAAGTTGGCAGCATGTTTTGATTAATTACGAAATATGAGTGTACACACAAGCTAAGGCTCTGCTAAAATTATACCACTGGTTCCCTTTTTGTGCGTGTCTGGGTTCTCTTGGTTAGGTGCACAGTATGGGTTTGTTTGTTCCAATTTCTGACAGCCATGGCCATCAGACAAGCTCATCTTTGGCTCTCAGAAGGACATCATGATGAGAAACTTCCATTCTGGATGACAACAGGTAACCCAAACATCGGCCTGCTTCTCATGTCTCAGAAGGTGAGAGAATATCAAAGCTACATAACATCTATCACAGCAGGGTGAGATAGATTGGTATACTTACACTGTCCTTGTTGGACCAGACCATATTGTACTCTACCTTGTCCAAGATTCTGTTTCAGTGTCCATGAAGATGCCCCAATTGAATCTCACCAGTTCAGGCATTAAGGTGATGGACCACCTCTGTTGTCTGTCTCCAGGTCTACAGCACTTTGAGTCTTAAGAGCTAGTAATACCATGATTCCACTTCAATAGAGCCTCATGCCTGTAGCTTATCATACACTCTCAGAAATATATTTGAGTATTTGAATACTTTGGGGATATTCTGCCCTGTCCACTACACTCTCAGAAATATATTTGAGTATTTGTTATAGTATCTGTATCGGCTGTAACAAATGATAACATATGAGTCCTGCTAGATCAGAGCAAGGTCCACTGATTCAGGCATTCTGTTTCCAGCAACGAAAAAGTGCAGAAAAGGGCAACTCGAA
>NW_015185362.1:0-1406 GCF_001447785.1 Gekko japonicus
CAGTGAAAAACAATTCATTAAAGTTGTATGCGTTGAAGTAAGTTGGTCTCAAGTCTTGCTGACGGGACAGCACTCATAGACTCTTTTACTCAAAGTTTCATCAGATGAAATCTTACACCTTTCATATTTTTTCCTGCCACTTTGTGTACCTTCTTCCTTTCTAACTTACATCGTTTGAAAGATGCCAAAGCTCTTGACATGGCAAGCAAGTGCAAATAGCTCATCCTATAGCGTAACAGCATGATAAAAAGTAGAGACATCACCCTGCCAACAAATGTCCGCATGGTCAAAGCAATGGTATTCCCAGTAGTCATGTATGGCTGCGAGAGTTGGACTATAAGGAAGGCCGAGCGCCGAAGAATAGATTCTTTTAAACTATGGTGCTGGAGAAGACTCTTGAGAGTCCCTTGGACTGCAAAAAGATCAAATCAGTCAGTCCTAAAAGAAATCAACCCTGACTGTTCCCTGGAAGGCCAGATAATGAAACTGAAGCTCAGATACTTTGGCCACCCAATGAGAAGGGAGCACTCACTGGAGAAGACCCTGATGCTGGGAAAGACTGAAGGTCAAAGAAGACGGGGACGGCAAAGGATGAGATGGTTAGACAGTGTCATCGATGCAACGAACATGAAGTTGAGCCAACTTCAGAGGACGGCGGAAGACCGGAAGGCCTGGCGTGATCTGGTCCATGGGGTCGCGAAGAGTCGGACTTGACTGTGCGACTGAACAACAACATAGCCATGTCATTGTGTTGGGGCTTATGAATGTTATTCAGCCTCTGATGCCGACATCCAGTCATGACTGGTACAAGTGCAGCCATTATCAATGGTCAGACATCACACAGAAAGCTTTCCTTCTAACCTGCCTTGGCTCAGACACAACACTCCTCAGTGAACATAGTGCAGGCATTCAGATTTGATATCGTACATGGATTGCATCCCAGATGATGACACATCTGTCAGTTTTTAATGCCTAATTATTGACTTGACTATTCAACGGTGGGCTTTGCCCTCACTGCTGTAGTCCCCAAACGGTGGGTCTTTGCTGCCGTAGTTGCAGTTTCCTCCCTCCCTCCTCTTTCCATCTTCTTTCACTTTCAGTACACGCTCCTACCCCTTTAAGATCTCTTTCTATACAAGCAATACATCTGAGTCAAAGAGGTCTTCCGCCTTCAGGTGATAATCTAAAATCTGCCATTGTTCTCTTTCAAAAGATATTTTAAAAACAAAGGCCACGCCACCGGATTCAGCTCAAGGGTGACAGCTCTTTTAAAAACCGCACATCTGCATCAAGTTCAAAGGTAAAGTGGAGGGAATATAGGTCCATGGCAGAGCACATGTGTTCCATGGAAATGGTCCTGCTATAATGGGGGGGGGAGTCTCAGGAAGAGCCTTCAGGTTCCACAA
>NW_015185363.1:0-1192 GCF_001447785.1 Gekko japonicus
ACACAACTAGCGAGAAGAGCCACTGGCACACGGCTGCATTGGAGTCAAGTAGCACCTCCGAGCCCAATGAGATTTTCGAGGAAAGAGTTTTCGAGAGTCAGAGCACCAGCATCCAGGTTCACAGTAGCAGAGATGGTCCTTCAAGTACATCAGCCTTGAAGTTGTGTAATTCCCCAGCAGTCATTACTTTTGTCTTCTTGATGATCAGCTGTAATCCTGCTTTGGCACTTTCTGCTTTAACTATCAGTACTTCTTTCAAGCCTTCGCTGTTTACCGGAAGTAATGTGGTGTCATCTGCATATTTCAAATTCCTAATGTTCTTTCTGCCAATTTTCACTCCACCTTCATCCAAATCTAATCCAGTTTTCCTTATATGTTCTGCGTACAGAATGAACACAAAAGGAAACAAAATACTTCCTTGTCCGACACCTCTGCCAATTAGAAACCATTCTGTCTCTCCATATTCTGCCTTAACAGTAGCTTCTTGTCCAGAGTATAAGCTGCACATCAAAACAACTGGATGCTGTGGTACATCCATTTCTTTTAAAACCAACCATAGCTGGGTAGAACTCATCATTAAGTCATCCTATGCAACTGAGACATAAACACAGTACGCATTCACAGAGCAATATCTTGTGCTACCATTATAATCCTAACTCTCAGGACAGCCTGAGATTCTCTTCGATGATCCAGGCACTGAGGATTCCAGCAGCAACAAAATACGAGAATGGAGGCAAGCCAAAGAGCTCATTTGTACAGAAGACAGTCCTGACCCAATTTCATCAGATCTCCAAAGCTATGCACGGTTGGCCCTGGTTAGTACTTGGATGGGAGGCCATCAAGCACATCCAGGGAAGTCCAGGCAATGGCAACCCACCTCTGTTTGTCTCCTGCTTTGGAAACCCTGCAGGGCTACCGTAAATCAGCTGCGGCTTGGAAGCACTTCCCCACCCCCATACAGAAGATAAAGGAGAAATCTTGCCAACTGGGTATTTGCATGGCAACACTCCCACTCATAAGTACACCTTCCCTGACTATCTCCTCCTGCTTGGCTCTGCTTCTCAGCTCCAAGTTTTCAGCCCTGATGGAGAGAAGCCAACAGCGGCAGTCTCCACCCCCCGGAGTGCCTCTCAGAGGCAATGTGCCCGCTAGCAGACGCCCCAGAGGCAGGGAGACACAGCAGTCTCATTTA
>NW_015185364.1:0-1177 GCF_001447785.1 Gekko japonicus
TGAGGTAGGCGGGGCTGAGGGAGCTCTTTACATAGTGAACCACTCCAAGACCAGGCGACATCGCATCTGCTGACATTTGAAGTCCTGGCCAAAACAAAGGGATCAGTGAGGTAGTTGTCCTGAGTGTGGTTCCATAGATGTTCAGTTTTAGAGAGGGTTGCCAACTCTGGCCTGGGAAATTCCTGGAGATGTGGGAGGGCGGGACCTCAGAAAGACAGGGTATGGGGAGGGATGGGATTTCAGTGAGGTATAATGCCAAAGGCCCCTTTCAGACAGCCTTTGTATTCCGCTTTAGTAGCTGGTTGTGAATGGTTTTTTTTGTTGCTGTTATTTCAGACAGATCCGTTGTAGTAAATGGCTGCTAGTGCATTTTGTTGACCTTTTCATACAAAGCCGCTTGTGTCTGGTCAGCAAAGAGTGGTTGAGCCGGGTTTTTTTTGTTTTTTATATAAATTTATTTTCATTTTCACCAAAACATATTCATTTCAACCATATATATTTCATAACAAAACAACCATCTATATTTAACATTATTTATCTTTAACTAGCCTTTTAACAATTCTGTTACAACTTATGAATCTTCAACCATTCATAAATTTCCCCCCATCTACTCCAAAATAACTCCTCCGATTTATTTTGCAAAGCTATATTTAACTTATCCATTTCAGCTACTTCTAAAATTTTACACTTAAGTTCTTTTATCGATGGTATACTTTTAGATTTCCATCGTTTAGCTATTAATATTCTAGCTGCCGTCAAAATGTATACTATTATCTGGTTATGCTCTTTTATAGTGTCTGGTATCATGTTCAGTAAATATATTTCCGGGGCTAACGGTAGTTTGATTTGTAAGATCTTTAGTATTATTTTATGTATTTTATTCCAAAAAGTTTGAATTTTAACACATCTCCACCAGATGTGTAAATAGGAGCCTACATTTCTCCCGCATCTCCAACAGTTATTTGAAGCCCTAGGAAAACATTTAGCAATTTTTTCCGGGGTCCAGTGCCACCCATAACACATTTTATATATGTTTTTCTTATATGGCGTTGCCCTCATATATTTTAAAGTTTTCCATGTTTTTACCCATTGGCTCAGTTCTATTATATGCCCAATCTCCTTTGTCCATGGTTGAGCCATTTTTTAGAGAAACTGCTTTCTTCTGTTTTCACCTCTT
>NW_015185365.1:0-1187 GCF_001447785.1 Gekko japonicus
TTTAATTCCAGTCTCTGCTTATCACTTTAGACTTTAGGAAGCTGGCATTGTGTTTGGGAGATCTGTGGACTCGAAAAGGAGGGAGACTAGAGAGGAAAGAAGGACAGGGGTACAGAGGCTGCAGGCAGCTGCATTGGTCCAAAGCAAAATCCCTGCCCCCAAAAGTCATGTAATGCCCCTTATTAGAACCACCGAAATAACACAACACAGTGTGCAAGTTTTCAGGTTCTTCAGAACTCTTCATCAGACTGGGTGTCAGAGCAGAATGTTGCAGGCAGAGCACTGGGATTTTGCAAATGTCAACACTTCCACCATGAAAGAGTTAAACTGTTTATGTATGTTAATTCTTAGCTAGTTAGCTTAGAACCAATTAGGTGTTAGGCACGTATTTCCCCACCAGAGGTAGTTTGTCTATTGATTGCTCAATAAATTGGTTGGGGGGTGCATGCTGTTTGTCACGTATACAGGGGCTGGTCCTTTACGGGGAGAACCTTCTCTTTCTTTGTTCTCTCCCACCACACACGTTTCAGCAAACAAACTAGCAAGATGTAGAACGAGAAACTAATCAGGATTTTGTTAATTCCATGTAACGCTTCCCTATTTTTTCATAAACTTTTCTTAAAGCTAATTGCACACGTGGGCCACATTGCTTTTATTCTGATAAGCATATTTACTCTGTTAAAAGTACCAACACAGGGGCAGTCTTAGGTTGCAATCGCACGTGCCAGAAAAAAATGGGGGCAAGTGAGGCTATTTCTTCCGGAGGAATTCGACCCCCAGTTGCACCATCACACCTCCCTTTGAAGCTGCAGGCGCAGCCCGTCTGTGTGTGATCAGACGCAACTGCGGGTGAGTCATTTTTTCCCCATGCACTTAAATGAGGGATCAATTAATCACCCCTCCGCACCACTCCCTATGGAGTTTGCGATGATGCACATACTGCAGGGGGGGGGAACAGTGGCACACAGTCAGGTTGGCCTGATCAGACCATCCCGACGCCATGAGAGCGCACCTGAGCGATCAGACAGGGGAAAGTCCATCTGTGGCCCATCACAACCCGTTTACTACCGGGTTGTCCCCAGTGTCTTTTAACTCCACTTCTGTGGCAGAGCAGAACAGGTTGCTGACGGCTGCGGGGCACTTCCCATATGTTGTTGGTTGATCGCGCCCTTTAAATCCACCTGGCA
>NW_015185366.1:0-1222 GCF_001447785.1 Gekko japonicus
ATTGTATTTTGACTTTTAATGTAAGCCGCTTCGAGCCCACTTTGGCGAGAAGGGCGGCATACAAATTGAACCAAATAAATAAGTAAAATAAGAAGAGATTGGATTTATACCCCGCCCTTCACTACCCGAAGGAGTCTCAGAGCGGTTTATAATCTCCTTTCCCCTCCCCACAACAGACACCCTGCAAAGTAGGTGGGGCTGCGAGAGCTCTCTCGAGGACTGCCCTTGAGAGAACAGGTCCGAGAGAACTTGTGACTGACCCAAGGTCACACTGGCAGCTGCATGTGAAGGAGTGGGGAACCAGACCCGGTTCTCCCAGATTAGCGCCAACGCTCCTAACCACTACACCAAACCGATCCTATGACTCAACGACCTCTGAAAGTCCTGTCATTCACAGCCTTGCTCAGGTCTTGCAAACAGGGCCTTTGTAGCTTCCTTGACGGAGTCCATTCCACGTCCTGTTGGGGCGTCTTTCTCTCCCGGCATCATCATCTTGTCTTCTCATAATGTGACCAAAGTACAGTAGCCTCAGTTTAGTCATTTCAGCTTCTAGGAAGAGTTCAGGCTTGACTGGGGAGGGGCTGTGGCTCAGTGGCAGAGCATCAGCTTGGCAGGCAGAAGGTCCCGGGTTCGGTCCCCGGCATCTCCAGGAAGGATCAGGCAGTAGGTGATGTGAAAGACCTCCGCCTGGGACCCTGGAAAGCCACGGCCAGTCTGACAATATTGACTCGGATAGACTGAAAGTCTGATTTGGTATAAGGCAACTTAATTTGTTCATGTGATCTGGAACGCACTTTATCTTTCTGGCACTCCAGGTTACCTGTAAAACTCTCCTCCAACACCACACTGTGGAAAGTTTCTACAATGGTTTAATAAATGGAAAAAGACTGAGCTGTACTGTATATAGTATGCAATGCTCCCTCTAAGCTGTGGAGTCGTGAGCAAAAAAAAATCTACTTTGTGAGCTACTGGCGTGAAGTTGTGAGTGAGCCATTTGGCTGCTGCATCAATTAGTTTGCTCTGGAGCCCTCCTTCCTAAGCAAAGACAAAAATGTGTGAGCCGGAGGCTAAAGAACTGTGAGCTAGCTCACACTAACTCAGCTTAGAGGGAACACTGATAGTGTGTACTATTTGTGGGTGTAATTTTTGCATTTATTGTTCAATGTTCATGCTTACGCTTTGTTTTGGCCTCGCTCAAGGTTTTCACTCGTTTTAACCTCCA
>NW_015185367.1:0-900 GCF_001447785.1 Gekko japonicus
TCCGAGGATCTTCCAAGTAGTCTTCCTCCAGCCAAAGGAGTCTTCCTCCTACTTAGGCGGCTTTTCCTCCAAGAGAAGATCCACTTCATTTGGAGGGTAGCTAGATTTGAGTCCAGTAGGACTTTAGAGACTAACTAGATTTGGGGGCTTCAAGCTTTGGAGAGTCAAAGGTCTCTTCAGATATCTGATGAAGGGAGCTTTGGTTCTCGAAAGTTCATACCCCAAAAATCCTGTTGGTTTCTAAGGTGCTCCTCAACTCGAATCTGGCTGTCCTACTGCAGGCTAACATGGCTACCCTCTGACACTACCTCCATTTGGAGGAAGACTCCTTAGACTGGAGGAAGGCTTCAAACGTGAGCCAAAAGGAAAGGCGGGGTATAAATATTTTAATAAATCAATAAGCACACTTCTGTCAGTGGAGTGGCAGTATAGGGGCAGGATCCAGACCGCTATCCTTTAGCCACGTGCAGTGCAATCCTACGTTAAGTTACACTTTTCTCAGCCCATTGATTTCGGTGGACTTAGAAGGCTGAAACTTTACAGCTGGGCTGCTCTACAGAATGATGAGGACAAGCGGCCCCAGGTCGTCCTTACCTGGGTCACCAGCATGGGCCCTATCACGTTGGTTCTGTACACTTCAGACATGTCTTCTGCCGTCTCTGTTTCCAGATTGTTTGGCCTCAGAATCCCGGCATTGTTGATCAGGAGATTCAGCCCGGCTCCTTGTAGCTTTTCAGTTACCTTGGCGGCGGCGGCCTTGATGCTGGATGGATCACTAATGTCTACAGCAACAAAGTTTTGCAGGTAACTAAAGGCGAGCCGTCACCAGGTAGGAAGCAGTTCTGCAGACCTCCACTGCGGCTGCCTTTAAAGCATGTGCTCTTTGTTGCTCTTGCAAGG
>NW_015185368.1:0-1187 GCF_001447785.1 Gekko japonicus
TCACACCATCAGGTAGCTGTGAGGAGCACTTTGTACTTGGCTTGGTTCCAGGCAAAAACCGGTTTTATTTTCATAGCTTCCCTCCCTCCCTCCCTCCCTTCTCCTCATATGTGAAAGAAGACCTTTTAGATGAAGAAAACTGTGGAAGCGGCAGGGAGAGTATGGAGTAGGCCCCAAGCCTGCCTTCTGTTACCACGCTCTGTGCGGTGCATACCATGCAACTGCGGTGCATTTCAAGTCCAGAGAATGGGAGACTCTCAGTGTTCCAACCGTTCTGCACAGCCAAAGAGCGTTATATATAACAGTGAGACATTTGAATCACCTCAGCAAGTCAACATCTCCTTCTGAATACCGTAAGATGGAACCCTGGCAGAACAAATAGCACATTGTACAAGTTCATTGGGCTAATTTCTCTGTATCTGATAAACTGTGAAGGCAGCTGATCCTGTTTCTAAGACACAACCCTCAAAATGCTTCATTTAAATGGATAGAAGTGTATATAGCTGCAAGTATCTTTAACATCTCCTGAACTTTGTGGGCAAAGCGTTTCTTCATATGGAATAGTGTTCTCTTTTTACTGCCAGCTTGTGTGTGTGCTACGGTCTATCTGTCTAAGGTCGGCTCAAGCCGTTCTGCCTCACCCTTCTCCTGTGCCACCATGGCAAGTTCCAGGGTGGCAGGAATGGGTGGGTGGGATGTGCCACCTGAGCAGAATGTGATGTGCCACCTGAGCAGAATGTCCCAATGTGATGATGTCCCCTATTTGGGGGCAGGGCTGACCCTGCCAGCCAGTTGGCTGGTGGCGGGCAGAAGCCCCCAAAACTGAGGAAACCCCACCCAGACTGGGGGTCTGGCAACCCTGGTACAAAGACATAAAAATGGCAATTAAACTATTTTATCCTCACAATGCTTTGAATTAGGCTAGGCTGAGAGAGAATGACTGGTGTACAGTCATGCATCGTGGTTGGGTGGACATTTGAACACTGGTCTCCCCATTTAGAGTATGATACTCTAACCATTGCACTACTCTGGCTCCTCCATGTTCACCCCCTTACCTTAGTATGCCTTTTCTTTCAGTCCACTGAGCAGGGAGGAAACCACCAGCATAGGAAGAGGCAGGAAATAATGCAAGTGCTTAGGCTGGGCTTAGAGACAACTCCATTGTCAGGAAATGGGACCTGCTGCTG
>NW_015185369.1:0-1192 GCF_001447785.1 Gekko japonicus
AAGGCAGGGCCCACAGTTTGCAAGACCCTGAGCAAGGTTGTGAAAGAGAGGACTCTGGGGACTCGCTAATTCATAGAATCGCCTGGGAAGTGACTTGCCTGAGATGACTGACCTTGATAGACCAAAGGTCTGCCTCAGTAGAAGGCTTCCTGTATCCATGTTTTTTAAAAGGCCAGGAATTTGGGGAGTCTATAAAGATGAACATGGGCTGCGGTGGCTCAAGTGGTGAAGACGCTGAACTGCAGACCGGAAGGTTGGTACTTCAGCAGTTCGAGACCCGAGTGGCACGTGACGGAGTGAGCTCCTGTCTCTGGCCCTGGCTCCTGCCAACCGAGCAGTTTGAAAGCAAGAAATTGCAAGTAGATAAATAGCTACCGCTTCAGTGGGAAGGTAACAGCGTTCCGTGCGCCTCGGCATCTAGTCATGCCGGCCACATGACCACGGAAATGTCTTCGGACAGCGCTGGCTCTTCGGCTTGGAAACAGAGATGAGCACCGCAACCATAGAGTCGGATTCGACTGGCTTTCGAGCAAGGGAAACCTTTACCTTTACCTATAAACAAATTTTTATTCCTGCACAAGCATCTGTGGACTAGAGTTCCGTGGGTCCTAATTCCCTGGAAGCTTATGCTAAGGCTTGAGCGGTCAGGGTCCCACGTACCTTCAGGACCACCTCCTCCAATATATCCCCAGAAGAGTGCTGAGCTCAGCTGATAACAACGTACTGGTGATCCGCGGTCCTAGGGAGGCCCGGCTGTCCTCAACCAGGGCCTTTTCGGTCCTGGCCCCAAAATGGTGGCACTCTCTGCCGAATAACATTAGGGCCCTGCGGGATCTGACGCGATCCCACAGGGCCTGCGAGGCGGAGATGTTCCACCAGGCTTTTAGTTGTGGACAACGACTGTTAAAACTGGCACCCTCCTTTTCTATCTTCGGCCCCGCATCCCCTTCCCTGCTGCACAGAGAACACGGCAGCCGGCAAAAAGGGGTTCGATCGCCATGTGAATGGGTTGTTTTATCAGTGCAATGTAATAATTTTATCATGCTGACTGTCTTTTATCTGTTTTAAGGTTGTAAATCACCCGGAGCCCGCTTGTGGGGTTGGGCGATTAAAAAAATCTAATAAATAAATAAAAATGTTCCTCTTAAATCTATGGGTTTAAATCTTAAAAATGGTCACATGATGCTATTTT
>NW_015185370.1:0-1274 GCF_001447785.1 Gekko japonicus
TCTTACTGAGGGAACATTGGTTTTAAAGACTTTGCCTGGGGGTGGGGGGACCAAAGCGTAAAAGGAGATGCCAATTTTACTTAAGGGCTGTGTCTATGTGTGTTCTAGTTTTGGAATTACTTTCTGCCTAGTCGGATAAGCTGGTTTTATCAACAGAAGTGATGATTGGCGGGCACTCTTCATGTTTGAAAGTATATGAATAAGTGTAATAATTATGTTTTAAGCATTGTAAAACCTCCAAACTTGGGTTTTTAGTTAGGTTCTTGTTACTTTCTCCTTTAGGTGTAGATTTTTCCCTTCCCAATTTCTGTTGTAGTTTTATAGAAAAGCAAATAAAAAAAATCCCCTTTGGGGGGGCCAAAAAACCCACAAAACCTCTCCATCCCACCTAAGAACTGGAGCCACAAATAGCACAACAGACCTTGATAGCAGGCCACACAACGTATGTCTGCATATACATACATGATTCTTGCCCATTTGATCTCCTAACCATGGATGATCTGTAAGATAATTTCCACATCAGGATGTTTGACATGAGCATTATCCTCCATGGGAGTTGAAATCTGGTGATAAGAACTGTCAGGCAGCCATCTAAGCAGGTCTGCTCATAAGTAAGCATCGGACAAGCTTACTGGTTTACTCCAAGGAAAGTGTCTTTAGCATTACAGGCATCCTAGATCATTATTTGCTAATTCAAAGTTGCTGAGTGCTGAAGCCTTCAGTACTCATCGATCTGGAGTTCCTGAATAATATTCCAGAACAGTGTTCTCTTGAAGGAGGAAGAATTATAGATGTAACAAGCATAAAGATAATCTCTTGAGCAGGACCTCAAATAATCCAGATCCATATACGAAGATAAACCACTTCACATAATCCCAGATATTAAATTTTTTACAAGATTCTGTGGCTCTTGGCATTGATGTACACAGCCGACCAAATCCATCTACAGCCAGTGGCTGTCTGTGGCAAAAATCAGGGCTATTTTTGGGCAGGAACGCACAGGAACGGAGTTCCGGCTGGCTCCCAAGTTGGCCACGCCCAGCAGGAACTCATTAGCATAATAGGCCACACCCAACAGCAGAAACTCATTAGGATTGGCTACATTGTGGCCCAATATGCTAATGAGTTCCTGCTGTTGGGTGTGGCCTATTATGCTAATGAGTTCCTGCTGGGCTTTTTCTTCAAAAAGAGCCCTGGAAAATGATACACTATAAAAGGAGAGCATGGTTAAAAAGAAGAAAAGGAAAAAAAATAACAAGGGGGAAAGGATGGAA
>NW_015185371.1:0-1183 GCF_001447785.1 Gekko japonicus
GGCCCACCTCACTTCCCAGGCAAGCAGGTCCTTATGGAAAGGACCATCTCTCTCCCTCTTTTTAAATGCATATGTGCATGCACACCTAGAAGTCATGGCAACCTCTGGTGACTGACCCCTAACTGGGGGCCTGGAGGCTGTTCAGAGAGGTGGCTGAATCCTTGCCTCGGTCCTCCCGACTTGGTATTCTAAGGAGGTCTCCCATCCAAGTACTAACCAGAGTCGACCCTGCTTAGCTTCCGAGATCTGGCAAGATCAGTCTTGCCTGGGCTATCCAGGTCAGGCTTGGTCTATCTACTCTCAATGAACTTTAGAACTGCCAACTCCGGGTTCAGAAATTCCTTGGAGATTTAGGGGTGCAGCCTGGAGAGAGTGGCATTTGGGAAGGGGAGGGAGCCGAGTTGGGATGTGAAGTCAATAGGGTTGATAACCTCCAGGTGGCACCTGGAGATCCTCGCCCTATTACACCAGTTCGCCAGACGACCGAGATCAGTTCCCCTGGGGGAAATGGCTGCTTTGGAAGGTGGACTCTATGGCATTGTACCCAGCTGAGGTCCCTCCTGTAATGTACTGGGAGTATTACATGAATCGCCTAATTCACTTACAATGTTAAGCTTCGAGCCAGCCAGGGCTCCATCTACTCTCGCACCCTATTGGTCATTCTGAACAAGCGACCAATCGCAGCTAAGCAAGGTCCCAAAGCGGGAAGAGTTCCCATTGGTTTTTATCCTGACAATCTTATTGGTTGTTATTTGTAAATAGGTGTGGCTATGTTAGCCCGGGAATGTTTGAAAGGAGCCTAGCTCCCAATGTTAATCTGTTCTGGTTTTGAATCCGTTTGAGTGTTTGTTCACTCCTTCAATAAAGCTGAATCACTGAGCTGAAACCACTCTCCGAGTCTTTGTTAGTCCGATCTAACACCTCCCACGCCCCAAACCCCGCCCTTACCAGGCTCCACCCCCAAAATCTCCAGGTATTTCTCACCCCGGAGCTGGCAACCCCAGAAGTCACTCTAGAACTTCATCTTCGAAGCTTCCATTTTCTCCAGGGGAACTGAGCTGTGTAGTCTGGATAAATTGTAATTTCAGGAGATCTTCAGGTCCTTCCTGGAGGTTGGCAACCATGATGAACTTCAATATGACTTTACTTATTTATTATATCCTGCCCTACCCTGCAAGTGGGC
>NW_015185372.1:0-1164 GCF_001447785.1 Gekko japonicus
CCGTGCATACACTGGATCTTCAGGGAAAAACCCCCTGGCGGCCTCGTTTGCCCCAATAGGCCCTTGATGCGAATAGGCCGCACCGCTGGGTCTAGGTCCAAGGATATGGGGGGGCGAAGTAGCGTCCCAGTGTCCCATCAAAGACTCGGGGAAATTCCGCGCACACCGTGCCAAAGTCCCGTTCCCAGATCTGGTTAATCCCATTCACTGAGAGTCCCAGGGCCTTGAACCAAGAGAGCCCTAGTAGGCTAGTGAGGGGCCTATCGACTAGAGTGCCCTTAAAGTCCTGGAACTGCACCCGGAACTTGCCCCAGCCCCGCACCGCCACGGGGTTCTTGTTGAAGTCCCGTAACCGAAAACCCCGTGACTTCTGTAGGGGAGGGCCCCCCGGGGACACAGCGCACGGAGCGTATACGCGGAGATAATGGAGTACGCCGACCTGGTGTCGATCTCCATGCGGCAGGGGGACCCTTCTATGAGAACCATGACATGCATTTTCCGGGGGCTGTCGGGTCCGTGGGCCGTCGGGGGGCAAGTTACAGACCTGGTGTTGCGGGAAGCTGGCCGAGACGGAGTAAAGGTCGATGGGTTGTTCCGGTGAGGTCTGGTACGTGGTTGCTTTTGGGCGGAGCCCTTTAGAGTGGCAGACCCTGGAGATGTGTCCCGATTTGCTGCAGGCCCGGCAGAACGTGTTTCGAAATCGGCATGGCCTGCGTTCATGGTCTTCCCTGCAGCTGGTGCATGTGACCGGTGTGGTCGAAGCCTTGCTCGGGTGGGCAGAAGTCTTGCCTGCTTTGGAGGATGCGGGTCGTTGGCGGACCTGTAGAACGTCGTCCTCGTCCGAGGCATCGGACCCGGCAGTTCCTTGGATGCGGTGGACTGGCTTGGCGCAGCGATCTTTGTGGGCCTTCTCGTACATGGAAGCCTCCCGGACCGCCTTGTCCAGGTCCAGGTCGTCCTGGCTGACCAGTTTCCGGCATAGCTTGGGCTCTTGGAGGCCCACCAGGAACTGGGTCAGCAAGGTGTCCGCGAGCTGCGGGAAGGCGCAGTTGGTGGCCGCTCGCCTGAGCCTGGCCAAGAAATCGGAGGCCAATTCGTCAGGGCCTTGGACTCTCGTGCAAAAGTCCATTCGCTTGGCAAATTTCGTGGGCTTAGGCGAAAGGT
>NW_015185373.1:0-1182 GCF_001447785.1 Gekko japonicus
TCTAGCTCCTGAGAAAAACCCAGTGATGCCTTTTGCATTGGTTGAATTTTACAGGTCATCTTCAAAAGCATCCCTCCACAGCACCTGTTACAGTAATCTGATCTGGTGGTTACGGCAGCTTCCCTCTAGAGGTCCCCAATGTGGGGCTCACCAGCGGGTTTCCTGGTGCCAGCTTGCTGCTTCTTGGGCGGTATGAGCCAAGGGACCTGGAACTAGGGTTGCCAACCTCCCAGTGAGGCCTGGAAACCTCCCGGAATTACAAATGATTTCCAGATGACAGAGATCAGCCACCCTGGAGAAAATGGCTGCTTTGGAGGGTGGATCCCCCTCCCCAAACCCACCTTCTCCAGCCGGCTCCACCCCCCAGATCTCCAGGAACTTCCTAACTCAGAGTTGGCAACCCTACCTGAAACACCAGGTTGCAATAACCATAAAAATAGGACATAAGAATTCTGTCATGCCTACACATCTAAAATGGCCTCAATGTACATAGCTGCCCATTACAGCTATCCACCATAAAGTCTAGGGAATTTCAGGACACTTCTTACCGGTGGACTGAGTAGCAAAGTGCTGAGCTCATCTCATTCAGGTATGTGCACCCCAGCCGTACATAATCAGCTCAGCCGCAGACACAGACTTTACGTCTTGGTGTTCAAAACCTCTTCCTGTGGCTACTTCCTCTTCCTTTCCTAAGCTGAACTGAACAGCTTCCCTTCTGCAAAGCAAAGAGGTAAGCCCAGCTTCCCTTCACTTCCTCTGTGCAGAAGGCGCAGCCCAGGAAATATCACCTTTGTGTCCACAGCACGCAAACATCTGCCTCCATCATAGGAGGGTGCTTGGCTTGGAATCTCCCCACATTTTGTGACTGACTTCACTCCTATTACAATGATGTGGAGGAAAGTGATGGTTGGCTCTTTACACTTTGGTGGAGGCACACTTTGGGGGGCAAGCAAGGGGGTGCCCGGAAAACACACGGGGAGGCACTGTGTCGGGAATCACTGTGGCAGCGAAGCATCAGACTAAAGCACAGAGATTCACCAGAAAGAAAATGCGTAGTGCCAGTGTGGTCCCATTATGAGAAGACGAGACTTGCCAGAAAAAGGCAATAACGCTAGGAAAAGTTGGAGGCAGCAGGAAAAGAGGAAGGCTGTGGTCACACAGGAAGGTAATTCTGCTTTGTTC
>NW_015185374.1:0-1176 GCF_001447785.1 Gekko japonicus
AAATTGGGCCTCCGAAGCGGGGGATTCCCTGGCCCCGGGCCCATTTGGCAACCCTAGCCTGGTCCTTGGACTGTTTAGGCTACAACTAGTTTGGCAGCAATAGGGAGGGCTGATTAAGAGCCAGCGTGGTGTAGTGGTTCACAGCAGCCGACTCTAATCTGGTGAACTGGGTTTGATTCCCCACTCCTCAATATGAAGCCCGCTGGGTGACCTTAGACCAGTCACGGTTTTCTCAGAATTCTCTCAGCCACACCAACTTTACATGGTCTTTGTTATGGGGAGAGGAAGAGAAGGTGATTCTAAGCCACTTTGAGACTCTTTGAAGGTAGAGAAAGGTTTCCCTTGCTCGAAAGCTAGTCTAGGGGGCAGTGCTCATCTACGTTTCCAAGCCAAAGAACCAACACTGTCAGAAGATGTTTCTGTGGTCATGTGGCCAGCATGACTAAACACCGAGGCACATGGAATGCTGTTGCCTTCCCACCAAAGTGGTACCTATTTATCTACTTGCAATTTCTTGCTTTTGAACTGCTATGCTGGCAGGAGCTGGGGCCAGAGACAGGAGCTCACTCCATCACGTGGTACTAGGGTCTCAAACTGCCGAACTACAGATCTTCCAGTCTGTAGCTCAGTATCTTAACCTCTGATCCACCACAGCTCCCATTAAGGTAGAGAAAAGTGGGGTATAAAAACCAACTCTTTGTCTTCTTCATACTGATAGGTAGGGATGATCGGCAAACACCGTGAGGCATCAGCAGTGATGGAGGGCATATCCGGAACAGTGCATCACAGGCCACATGATGGGATGCAGCCATAAAGGAGTGCCCTCCATGCAGAGCAACGTCTTTCTTGATGTGGTAGTGGTTCTCTGGCACATCATGGAAAGGGGATGGCACTGGGCATCTCTTAGCACATCATGTGCAGGTGATGAGAAACAAGACCGGTGGAAGATGCAGGCCAAGTTTGGAGTCAGGGAGGGTCTGCCCAAAAAAGGCAACCAGCTAAGCCTGCCCATTTAGATAAGTTAGCATATTTATGAGGTGATGCAGATCTGCATAATTCATTGATTACATTAGTTAAACCCAATGCTGTTGTCTCATTGCCTTCAACATTGGGGTACTTGGGACATACAGTGTTTGCAAGCATTCCGATTTTACTGCACATATGAACAGTAACATA
>NW_015185375.1:0-1163 GCF_001447785.1 Gekko japonicus
CACGAGAGGGCCTCGTGGTGGGCACAGGGGGGCCCCGGGCATTGTCTGCCCGTGGCCCTCCAAGAACCTGGAACTGGCACTGAAATCAGCTATAGTCTCTGGACCGACTCCTGAGCTAAATAGATGCCTTTTTCGCACAGGGACTGACATTTGACTTCTGAACCTCTGTCAACCTCAGCATTCACATATATAATAGTGCTTTAAAAGTGCGAGTGCTGGTGGTGGTGGTGGGGTGCAGCTGAAACTGGAGGGGGCACGTTGAGGGTTCGTGGCAGAGGAGAGATTTGCACCGAGGAGGACTGCCTGATTCGTAGCTCAGTCTCTTAGCGGCTGTGCTCCATCAGCTGTGCGCTGTGAATAGCAGCTGTTGCTAACTCAGACCGGAGGCCCAGTGAATAACGGAGGAGGAGTCTTAGGTGACTGAGCAGAGTCAGTGGAGGACAGAAAGACGGCTTCTGCCTTCCGTAAGCTGCTTAATCATAATTTTTTCCCTGGGTTGCTTACCTATCTCTTTCATTTGCAAAACATGACGACCTCCAGAAGAGTCCTTGTTGTTATCGTTGTCGTTAACCGTTCAGTCATGTCCGACTCTTGGCGATTCTATGGGACAGCGCTCTCCACGTTTTCCGATCTTGTTCTGTTTCTGTGAGTCGTTCCATGCTCAGGCTGGTGTCGACTTTTATGGCATCTAGCCACCGTATTCTTTGTCGGCCAGGGTTCCTTTCGCCGCTAACCAATCCAAGCACAATGGTTTTTTATTAAGTGAGTTATTCCATATGACATGGCCAAAATAAGTCAGTTGCAGTTTTGTGATCCCCCCCCCTTCCAACAGCATGTCTGGTCGTGTGCGCTTCAATACTTGCTTGTTGGTCACCTTTGCTGTCCAAGGAACGTGCAGGAGTCTTCTCCAGCAGTGCAGCTCTGTTGTTATTCTGGGATTCCTTCAGTCTGCATGACGGGGGACCAGGGTGGTGGTAGTGGTGGTGCTGATTTCCACTCAAGAAGAAGGGGAAGAAGCATCGCCTGTCCTTTCACCCTTCTCTTTCAACTGCCTGTATCTCTCTGCCGTTCCCAGCCTGACTTTCCCATTTTTGTCCTCACTCGGCAGTTGTCTGCTACCAGGCCGACCGGGACGAGCTCCGGCATCACCTCATTCAGTGGCT
>NW_015185376.1:0-1181 GCF_001447785.1 Gekko japonicus
ATAAATCCAATCTCTTCTTCTCTTCATTGTGCAGGGGGTGGGACTAGATAACCTTGGAGACCCCTTCCAGCTCTATGATCCTAAGGTGTGGCACTGGCGGGCAGTGCCTTTGCTAGCTCACTGGTGGAATGCCGCAGTCCTCGGCTGTACCTTTAATCCCCAACGGAATTACCCACGGCCAGTGGTGGTTTCCCCTGGAGATTCGCCAGGTTGGGAGCCAGGCATCTCCAGGAAGCAGCTAAAAGCCTGGCTTTTCCGTTGCCGGGGAGAAAGTGGCGTGCCGGCAGAATTTTAATTATTGTTTGTTTGCTTGCAAGGGAAATGCGAAAAGAGATGTTCACCTGGGCACAGCCCCAGACTCTTGCGGTGGACAAAGGACGCTCTCAATGTCATTCCCCCCCCCCTCCCGGCAGATAACAAACCTCTCTGCCGACAGCAGGGTCTCCGGACGGGCACAGGGCAGCTATAATGAGCATGCAGAGAACTTGGCACCGTTTGCCGTTCGGCCAGGAACACAATCCGGGCAAGAGTGCTGTGGCCTGGGCCTTGCCAGGTTTACTCAGAGGTAGGTTCTGCTGATTTCAGTGGGACTTACAATTTTGGACAGGGATGCAGTTTTCATCTCCGGAAGAAGCAGAGCTGTGTTAGGATTTTGACTCCGAAAGGGATTTCAGGGGCAATGCTCTTACGAAAGGCTTGGAGGAGATTTGAAGTCTGAGAGTTGCTGCAATGTGCTGAAGACTTGAAACTGGATGTAAACATTGAGAAGAGAAGAGATTGGATGTATACCCCACCCTTCACTACCCAAAGGAGTCTCAGAGCCGCTTACAAACCCCCTCCCCTCCCCACCACAGACACCCTGTGAGGTAGGCGGGGCTGCGAGAGCTCTGACAGAAACGGCTCTTTTTCAAGAACAGCTCTGGCAGAACTGTGGCTTGCCCAAGGTCATCCAGCCAGGTGCAAGTGGAGGAGTGGGGAATCAAACCCGGTTCCCCCAGATTAGAGTCTGCACACTTAACCACTACACCAAACTGGAAGTTTGACATGAAATGGTTACATTTTGATTTCAAAACAGAAGAAAAGTACTACCGAGTGATGAATTTTAGGGGAGGGGCTGTGGTTCAGCGGAAGAACGTTTGATCATTGAATCAAAGAGTTTGAAGGGACCTCCAGGGTCATCT
>NW_015185377.1:0-1173 GCF_001447785.1 Gekko japonicus
GGTTGAGCAGTGGAACAGTCTGCCTCGGCGGCACTGCAAATTGGGTATTTTTTTGTTTGCATTTTTTTTTAATATGTGCATGTTTGTTTCACCTGGACGGTCATGGCGACCTCTGGCGACTGACCCCCTACTGGGGGCCCGGAGGATATTCAGAGAGGCGGCTGAATAGGGCCCTGCCTCTGCGGCCCGACCGCTGGTATTCCACGGAGGTCTCCCATCCAAGTACTAACCACAGTCGACCCTGCTTAGCTTCAGAGATCTGACAAGATCGGTCTTACATCATCTAAGTCTGGGTTCCCCCCACCTGTTTTACAGGCAACGGATGCATGCTCTGCTGAGCCGGGAGTCTGTAAGAACAAAACTCAACATATGGCTGAATCTGCATTTGCATTTTAAAATCATTTTCGTGCTGCTGTGACGCCGTCTTTCTCTATGCTTGTTTGAATGGAGAAGATTCTTTTAAAGCAGTGCAGAGGTGCAATGACAGTGGAGCCGCCACGAGAGGGTGATAAACATATGCAGACGTGGGAAAGTATGCTAGTACCCTTGAGGTGTGAAAACGACACCAAATGTAGATAGCTTTTTTGAACCAGAGTCAGAAAGCTGGGACACCGGTGGGAAAGACAAATGCAGATTCCGCCATATAAGATAGGTTCATTCGCTTTTGTTTGAACTATTTGCCCTCGAACGTAACTGTAATGTTTCCCGCCACACTCCAGGACCCGAGGCGATTATCTTGGGATCACAGCAGGAGAACATTATTGTCAACACAATTACGCTTCAGTATCCGTTATCCGAGTAAGTGATTCTCGTTGCCGCAGTGCTTGTGTCGGTCACGCGTCCCTAAAATTAATTGATGGCCGTACCGCTGAGCGATTTTTAAAAATCCTTTCTTGGTAGCTGCATTTCCCAGTTTGCGTAGATGGGGGCTGATTGTGGCCAGGCTGGCTCTGCTAGCAGCCGGGGACTGTTGGGCTGCCAGTCTCCCGGTGGCGCAAAACAAAGAGAGAGATCAGGGGATGGGAGTTTGGAAAGAAGTAAACAACCGTGGCCCCGGTCACACGGGCCACATAATGCGGGGGGCACGGTTATTTGCGCCGGCGCAGTTAGACCCACCAGAACGCGATCAGACGCGTCGGCGGCGCACCACGGTTCCGTCCCTCAGTGCCTGCG
>NW_015185378.1:0-1157 GCF_001447785.1 Gekko japonicus
GGAATACTGAGAGGAGGAGACAGCAGTGCAGCCTTATGGTTAGAGACGCCGCTGATTTAAATGATATCATCCTTTTGTTGTATGATTATTCCATGATTTTTGAATTGTATTGTGTATTATAGGAGAAGGAGAAGAAAGAAGGAAGAGGAAAAGGCGGAGGAGATTGGATTTATACCTCGCCCTTGACTATCCGAAGGAGTATCAGAGGGGCTTACAATCTCCTTTCCCTTCCCCTGCCAACAACAGAGACCCGAGGTAGGTGGGGCTGAGAGAGCTCTCTTGAGAACTGCTCTTGAGAGAACAGCTCTGAAAGAACATGTGACTGACTCACGGTCACACCAGCACCTGCCTGTGGAGGAGTGGGGAATCAAACATGGTTCTCCCAGATGAGAGTCTACGCTCCTAACTACTATACCAAACTGGCTCTCCAGCCTGAGAAAAGCCTAATAAGCTATTATGCTTTATGGATTACTAGGAGCAAAGCTCATTGTAGAGACAATACAATGAGCTCTAGAAAGACGTGAGCGCCCCCCCCCCCCGGTTCCACGCTTTCCACCCGGTCTCCAGACCCCGGGGTGGCGGGGCGACAGAACACCCCAAGATTGGCTCCCTGCCCGGCTGCATTTGGAGGCCTCCACGGCTTTCCACCCCGGCGGCGCGCCAGCCCCCGTCCGCTCGCAGGCTGGGCAGCGAGATGTATCCAGCCTTGGTCGCCCAGGGTGGCGGGGGCAGCAGCAGGATTGGCCTCAGCCCGACAACCCTGAACCCACTGAACAGTCCGGGCCGCCCATCGCTTTGGAGCACACTGAGGCCTGGTCCCCCCCCCGTGACTGGCTCCCTGCCCAGCTGCGTTCAGGCTGCCTCCACGGCTCTCTGCCCCGACAGCATGCCAGCCCCCATCCGCTCACAGGCTGGACAGCGATGTGCATCTGGCCTCGGCGGGCCAAGACAGCTGTGGCCGCAGCAGGATTGGCCTTGGCCCGACGACCCTGCACCCACTGAATCCTCCGGGCCGCCCATCACCTTAGAGCATGCTGAGGGCCAGTCCCTCGCTTTCTTCCCCCTCCCCAGACACCAGGGGGGTCGAGGGGAAACAGAACGCCCTACCACTGCGGGCAGCCTCCGCCGCCCTCCGCCCCAGCAGCACGCCGGCCCTC
>NW_015185379.1:0-1180 GCF_001447785.1 Gekko japonicus
CCTGTTTAGCTTCCTAGATCTTAACAAGATCGTTGCTAGCCTGCGATATCCAGGTGGAGCCTGAGGGAAATATTATGGGGTTGTGGTCTTCACGTTCCCTTCGAGGGATTCTTGGAGGTGTCTGCCTGGCTACTGTTAGGAAAAGGCGCAGGATCCTTGGTCTGATTTCACCTTGTGTCAAAACAGAGCCCCTGGCAGCTCCTAAAACCAGATGCCCAGCCCTGACCTGGATAGCCCAGGCAAGCCCCGTCTCATCAGATCTCGGAAGCTGAGATTGGATTTATACACCCCCCCCCCTTCACTTGGGGTGCCAGCGCGCCGTACAACTCCTCTCCCCACAACAGACACCCTGTGAGGGTAGGTGGGGCTGAGAGAGCTCTGAGAGAATTGCTTGTGAGAGGACAGCTCTGAAAGGACTGTGACCGACCCAAGGTCACCCAGCTGGCTGCATGTGGAATAGTGGGGAATCAAACCCAGTTCTCCCAGATTAGAGTCTACGCACCTAACCACTACACCAAACTTGGCAGGGCCAACCCTGGCAAGGACTTGGCAGGGAGACCTCCAAGGAATACCATGGCTGGGACGTAGAGACAGGCAATACTACGCCACCTCTGAACCGTCCAAGCCCCACTAGGGGTCGCCTGAGGTCAGCCATAACTTATTTATTTATTATATTTATACCCCGCCCATCCCGCAAGCAGGCTCAGGGCAGCTAACAAAGCGGTACAGTGCACCTAATTGGCATACCATAACAGACTTAAAACCCTATAAAATCACATACACATACTCATTTAAGACTTAAGTTAACAATTAATAAAGTGCATACAGTACCAAAGATTAGATGGCGTGCTTCCAGATCTCAATCTACGTTATTCATCTGATCATCATCCTTTGAGCCAAAGGGCCTAGCGATATATCTGGGCCAGACCTAAGATCCCAGCATTCACTAGGATCATTGGTGGTAACAGTGGTGGCGGCTCCAGGCATGCACATACCCATAACTTCCATACACACACACATCCATCACACACAACTCACAAAACCCCTGTACTAAAACCATGTGGCTAAAACAGTGGTAATGCTGCATGAACCAAAGTAAGAGTGGATTTTTCTCTTAGCATGGATTGGGATTGATTCAAGGCACAAAATTATCTTTTTATTCTGGCAGGTGAGGAAAAAG
>NW_015185380.1:0-1248 GCF_001447785.1 Gekko japonicus
ACCCTATCTGTTACCCATTCTGGCTGATCGTGTGTTCGAAGAAGGACACGTGCAGACCAACTTGGTGTTGTGCTAAAGCAGAGTATCGCACTCCATTTGGGGCAGAGCATGGTGAGTGTGCATGGGGGGAGGCTCATTTTCTCCTGATACCATAAAAAGAGCTCTGCTGGATCAGACCAGTGCTCCAGCATTCTGTCTCACACAGTGGCTAACCCTTTAGTCCCTATGGCTAGTAGCCACTGATAGACATCTCCTCCATGAATCTGTGCAGTCTTCTTTTAAAGCTGTCTAGCCTACTTCCTCTAGCAGCAAATTCCACATTTTAATCACTCATTGTGTAAGGAAGTATTTCCTTTTGTCCATCCTGAATCTACTGTTCATCAGCTACATTGGATGCTCTTGATTCTAGTATTTTGGGAGAGGTGGAAGAAAGTCCTTTGTTAACCCTCTCTAGCCCATGCATAATTTTATAAACCTCTATCATGTCCCCCCTTAGTGTCTCTTTTCTAAACTGAAAAGTCCCAAATTCTACAGTCTTTCCTGATAGAATGTGCTGCAACACCCTAATCTACTAGGGAGAGAGGTGGTCATACACATGTGACAGTGTGCAATAGATGTACATTTCATTTCCTATGAGGGGTCAAAGACCTTCCTTCCAACAAGCAGATCTGTTGAGGAGCAATTGCCTTTGACAAACAGCTGTATTGTGTCACTAGGAAAATGTGGCTAGAGTAGATAATAACAAAAGTGAGTAGCCAGTTTGGTGTAGTGGTTAAGACTGTAATCTGGGAGAACCGGTTTTGATTCCCCACTCCCCAACATGCAGCCAGTTGGGTGACTTTGGCTCAGTCACAAGTTCTCTCATGATTACAATGTTCCCTCTAAGCTGTGGAGTCTTGTGAGCAAAAATTGTACTTTGTGAGCTACTGGCATTCAAGCTGTGAGTGAGCGATTTGGCTACTGCATAAATTAGTTTGCTCTGGAGCCATCTTTCCTGAGCTGAGACAAAAATGTGTGAGCTGGAGGCTAAAAAACTGTGAGCTAGCTCACACTAACTCAGCTTAGAGGGAACACTGTTCATGAGCAGTTCTCAAAAGAGCTCTCTCAGACACAGGGTGTCTGTTGTGGTGAGGGGAAGGTAAAGGAGCTTGTAACTCACTTTGAGACGCTGAGTTAAGGGCACAGTATAAATCCAATCCCTTCTTCTTTTCGAGTGTGTAGTGTGGTTTTGTGAGCATCATGCATATT
>NW_015185381.1:0-1167 GCF_001447785.1 Gekko japonicus
TTCAGAGCAGTAAGCCTTTAATCTTGACCCTTCAGATTCTGTGTCCACCTTAGGCACCATTCTTTTCACTCTGGTGTACTTATTCTACAGCTACAGTTTTTAAAGTTCACTTTTCTAAATCAGGGTGGAAGAGAAGATGAGAGAAGAAAAGAGGTTGGATTTATACCCCGCCCTTCATTCAGAGTTTCAGAGCATTTTACAATCTCCTTTCCCTTCCCCTCCCCACAACAGACAACCTGTGAGGCAGGTGGGGCTGAGAGAGCTCTTTCCAGAACTGCTCCTGAGAGAACAGCTCTGAAAGAACTTGTGACTGACCCAAAGTCACGCCAGCAGCTGCGAGTAGAGGCGTGGGGAATCAAACCCGGTTCTCCCAGATTAGAGTCCACGCACTTAACCACTACACCAAATGTCACTTGTGACATGTGTGGGTGGCGTTCAAAGTTTTTTTTAAAAAAAAAGAAATATGCAATTGCCCTATCACAGCTGTGCAGTAGTATCCTGAAAGTACCTTCCATTTAAATCCTTGTGGTTTGGGGTTTGCACATGCATTTTAGTGTTAGTTCCTTCAATGGAAGGGAACTGAAAGGAAGCCAGGCAAAGGGGGGGTGGGGGAAACTGATGTTGATGTTGAAACTGACCAGACTTTTTTTAAAAAGCTGAAAAGCATCTGCAAAGCCCCGTTTTCCATACTGCCAAGCACTAGGGGATTTTCTGCTGTGTTATCGGCCACTGTGAAAAATGGGAAGAGTCACACTATCTCATAATATGGGGGAACATGTTGAGTGTACAGAACGTACAGTAGAACCCACTGACACCGGCACTGCAAGCTGTGATGGTTGGCAACGTCTGTGTGTGTTTGTGTGTGTGTGTATGCATGCATGCCTGCACAGTGCAAAGTCGGCTGCACCTCCACCACACTTTGCACGGGGCTGCAATTGGTATGGGGGAGGAGTCCTCTGGCTGAAGCTCTGGAGAGCTTTTTCAGTCTCATGCCACTAAATTGAAAAGGGGGTATTTTCGCCGATGCCCTAGTGCAGCTGCATAGCAATGCCAATTTCCTGCCCTTCCTTACAAATTTGTGTGGTTTTCTTGTTGTGATTCTCTAATTTGATCCTGATCCTGGTCCTGATCTTGGCAGTTTTTTACAGCCTGCCCTGTGCAGATTGA
>NW_015185382.1:0-857 GCF_001447785.1 Gekko japonicus
ATTGGCTTCTCTTATGTTCTTATGCAGCCCTGACCTGGATGTCTCAGGCAAGATCCTTGAGCGTGTTGTGGCTTCTCGGCTCCAGGGGCTCTCAGAAGAGAATCATTTTCTGAATCCATTCCAATCTGGCTTCTGCCTGAGATTTGGAATGGAGACAGCTTTATTTGCCTTGGCTGATGACCTCTACCAAGCACTGGTGGTGGCGGAAAGTGCCATCAAGTCACAGTTGACTTATGGTGACCCCGTAGGGTCCCCAAGGCACGAGAAATTCAGAGGTGGTTTGCCATGGCCTTCCTCTGTTTCATGACCCTGGACTTCCTTGGTGGTCTCCCATCCGAGTACTCACCAGAGCCGACCCTGCTTAGCTTCCGAGATCTGATGAGGCTGGGCTAGCCTGGGCCATCCTGATCAAGGCAAGAGGTGTTCAAAGATGGTTTGCCATTGCCTTCCTCTGTTTCATGACCCTGGACTTCCTTGGTGGCCTCCCATCCAAGTACTCACCAGGCCTGACCCTGCTTAGCTTCCAAGATCTGATGAGATCAGAAGAGCCTAGGCTATTCAGGTCAGTGCTTACCAAGAGTTAGACAGAGGAAATGTGACCTTCTGTTGGATCTCTCAGTGGCCTTCTGTGTTAGCAGCCATAGTATCCTACTGATTAGGGGTGGGCATGAACCAGGAAAGTGCAGTTCGGTTCTTGGTTCGTGGTATGTTCAGGTCATGAACAACAGACCGTCACAAAACTTTTGGATGCGAGAAAAACTGGTTCGGTTTGTGAGGTTCATGATACAGTAGGACACTCCCTCAAGCATACTAGAGAGACCAAACGCATAGGGCGTTTTAAGCTCACCTTCCTCAAC
>NW_015185383.1:0-1162 GCF_001447785.1 Gekko japonicus
GAAGAAGTGTTTTAACTTGTAACACCCAAGACAAGGCAAGACATGTTCAGAGGTGCTTTGCCATTGCCTGCCTCTGCGTACCAACCCTGGACTTCCGTGGTGGGCTCCCATCGGAGTACTAACCAGGGCTCAGCCTACATGGCTTCCAAGACCTAATGAGATCAAGCAAGCGTGGGCCACCCCAAGACATCTTTCCTGATCAGAAGAAGAAGAAAAGTTGCTTTTTATGCCTCACTTTTCTCTACCCTAAGGAGGCTCAAAGTGGCTTACAATTGCCTTCCCTTCCTCTCGTGAGGTAGGTGAGGCTGAGAGAGTTTGGAGAGAACTGTGACTAGCCCAAGGTCACCCAGAGGCTTCACGTGGAGGATGAGTGGGGAATCGAACCCAGCTGTCCAGTTTAGAGTCTGCCTCTCTTAACCACGACACCAGGCTGGCTCTCACAACACAGAACCTCTTGCAATTATAATACGGCTTGATAAGGAAGTTCAAGTAGGGTTGCCAAGTCCGAAATGTTCGGGAGCGGGGAACTCCTGTCCGGTGTCCTTTGCGCGCACACACCGTACGCACGTCACCAGGAAGTGACATTATGACGCCGGGCAGGCTGGAGGTGGGGCCATGACCATCTGAGGGGGAACATAGCGTTTTCCCCTCGGATGGTCGTGGCCCCGCCCCCCAGTCCTCCTTGAGTGAAGACAAAATGTGAGCCGGAGGCTAGAAAACTGTGAGCTTGCTCACACTAATTCAGCTTAGAGGGAACACTGCTTCCAGGGAAACCTGCTTAGGATTGCTGCCTTCCTGCTGCTGCACGGGCACTACGGCATGGATCTGAGCCGCAGATCCTCATTTTCTTTACTTACCCCCCCCCATGAGTCAGTCAGTCAGTATATTATTAGTCTTTGACCAGTACAATTCAATCAATTTGAAATACAGTGAAAAAGAATCCCCACCCCGCATTTGTGCAACTGTGCAACCAGAAAAGGAACCTGATAACTCTAAGGAATTTAATCAACTACCTGCATCAAAAGACTTCTCACAGAAATTTGGAGTTGATTTATCAGAGATTTCTGAACCTACTGTGAACTACACATCCTTCAGAACACTTCTAAGCATAGCAGCCTCAAGGGGCATCGTTTCACATCACCCGGGTCTGACTGGGACTCAG
>NW_015185384.1:0-1204 GCF_001447785.1 Gekko japonicus
TATCTTCAATTTTATAGCTCCAGCAATATGGGGGGGGGCATGAAAAAAATCTTCCCCAGTCCTAGAGATCCACTTGTCATTTTTTAAGGATACAAATATCTCAACCACCAAACCTTCTTCATTAGGAAAATGGATAGAACCTTCAAAACAGCCTCCATCCCTACCCAGTCCTGAATTCCCATCTATTACAATTTCACTCACTCTAAACCATCAATTTCCACACCATCTCACATCCTGTTAAATTGTCATATTTCAATGGGACCAAAGCACAGTTTTCTTTGGATTGGTGCCAACCAGTTTATGGGCAAGATTCATACATTCTTGTAGGTTTATCTGGTATCTTAGGCAAGGAAGATTTCATTCTCACCCTGAATTAACCACAGAAATATTTCATCCCTGAGAACCAAAATATAATCCACTTTAACAGGATTTTGAAGGTTAGTACATAATTGTGGTACCTTTGGAAAAAGTTATAAACTATCCTGTAACATTTTGTTCTCATATGTAAATGGATGATACTATAGGCAAGTGTAAAGGCAAAAGTAAATACTGGTGTGCAGTGTTCCCTCTAAGCTGAGTTAATGTGAGCTAGCTCACAGTTTTTTAGCCTCCAGCTCACACATTTTTGTCTTAGCTCAGGAAGGATGGCTCCAGAGGAAGCTCATTCATGCAGCAGCCAAATCGTTCACTCACAACTTTAATGCCAGTAGCTCACAAAGTAGAATTTTTGCTCACGAGACCACAGTTTAGAGGGAGCATTGCCGGTGTGTCAGGTTACTCAGGGTCAGTTAACATAGCCTTAGGCGCCGGCTTCCAAAGTAAAAAGAACAACACGTTTCTCCTCAGAACCAAACTGTATTCTTTAATATTCAACACACCAAGTTGACATGAACAATAGAAAATGTGCAACTGAGTACAGGAGAATTCTCTTTGCTCTTACTCTGTATTATTCAAACTTACAATCTTCTGAGGCCTATTCTGCCAGTGTCCTGATTGGGGGAGGGGGGGAGGTTCCTCTCCCTAGGACTTCAGTGTAGCAGCTCCCTTTGTGTACATTTGCCTTGAAACTGGCTGTTGTCAGACCACTGGGGCCTAGCTCTCTCCACGACTAGTCAGCCTTCCCTGGTCTACACTTCTCTTAGCTCTCAGGCATCTTCTACCTCCTGAATGAATTCTCTGCTACAGGTATCTAGATTTTTAGAGA
>NW_015185385.1:0-1152 GCF_001447785.1 Gekko japonicus
AGGGAACCTTTACCTTTACTTTATTATAATAAAGAGAAGGGCTGAAGATCTATTTTATATGGGGTGTCGAGAACTTGGATGCCAATGCACTTGCTGACCACATTTGCCTTGGATGAACTCCTTGTTTACTCACAAGTCAAGGTCCCTCAGCAGACCACCTCAATGCTGCCGTTCCCTATTCAGTTCAAAGGCCATATTGAGCAACTTTGCACCAGCTCAGTGGCTGTTTTTATTCCAGGGTCACATGTCTCGGCACATAAGTTTATTTATTTATTTTATTTGGAATATTTCTTAGCCACCTTTCTTCCTTATGGAGCTCTTAGAATAATTTCCATTAAAAGCATAAAAAACAAAGTTTAAAAACAGAACTCAGGACTGCAGGTAAACTAACCAAATGCAGTCCTAAATAAACCGCCTTCAGCTGCCTCCTAAAGATCAAAAGTGAGGGGGCCAGGTGCACCTCTCTGAGGCGATTGTTCCATAATTGTGGGGCTGCCACTGAAAAGGCCCTCTCATGTACCCAACAAATAAGATTATTTGATTGATGGGACAGTCAGGAAGGCCTCTCCCAGTGATCTTGACTCCTGGGCAGGAATATATGGGAGAAGATGTTCCTTCAGATACCCCAGTCCCAAGGCAACCAAACACCAAAAGGTCAAGTACCAAAGGCCAAAGCCAACACCTTGAATTGAGCTCAGGAGTGGATTGGCAGGTAGTGTAATTGTTGTAATAACAGGGTCACATGCTCCCAATAGCTGGCCCTGACCAGCAATCTAGCCACAGCATTCTGCACTATCTGCGGCCTCCAAACACTCTTCAAGAAACAACATTTGTAACTTCTGTCATGCAGCTTATGGCCACTTTCGCATTTGTGTAGTCTGTGAACAAAGCCTTCTTGATTTCTGGAGAGGAAGGCACAAATCCCCCAGGGACATGGAAAGAATCTACAGTTCCCTTGAGGATGTGTAGGAACATACATATGTGAATTGATACAGAACCAGGCAGCTCGGCAGCCATTGATGGAGAGAGAATGACACTGCCATAAGAACAAACTTAAGAGTCCACTGGCACCCTTAAGACCAACAGAGTTTTATTACGCATGGCCAACCTTTTGGCTGCACAAGCCCCACAACAGCCGGCTGCGGGGCCCCC
>NW_015185386.1:0-1140 GCF_001447785.1 Gekko japonicus
AAGCCAGCCGTAGGTTCTGAAGGGGGGGGGTACCTGTTTCTAATGTTGTCGTTGACAGTCTCCTTTCATACATCATCCACTTTAAACATTACAGCTCCAGCTCTTTTTGCCACTCCCAGGAGAGATCCATCACGCTTAACTGCACTCTTGCGCCCCAGCAGAATGGATTACCTCTAAGACAGAGATCTAATTGCAGGTGTCCATCTCGAAGCAAGGAGCTGACCAAAACACGACTTGTTTATTGGGATGCTTGTTTTACCAGGTTACGTCTGCCTGAAAGTCAGATATTTTGGCACCCGATGTTTTGATTTTTCCTCCCCTGTGTTTAGCAAGGGGGAGGGCCAATTTTAAACCATGGAATCAAAAAAGGGTGCGTTTTTGTTTCCCTCCTGCTTGGAAAGCCAGAGGAACCAAACTGAAGGAACCAGCTGAGCTGAACGGCACGCAAAAGGCAGGGAGATGAATCAGAATTGTTACCAGCTTCAAATAGGTTTGTCAGTCTCCAGGTGTAGGGTCGCCAGGTCTTACTTTTGTCCTGGCAGGGGGCTCTAGCCTGGTTCCTGGGGTCTTTTGTGACATCATCGCACCAGGCACATCATTTTATTTATTTATTTATTTATTAAGATTTATACCCCGCCCTCCCCACAGAGCGGGCTCAGGGGGCGCTCTAGTATTTGGGTAAAAAACCTCTATGGTCACCATAGAGTTTTTACCCAAATGCTAGAACGCCGCCTGCACAAAGTAGCCGGTGGCTCCACGTGACATCATCAAGCTGGGCATATCAAGCGCAATGAGGCTCTTCGAAGGTGGGGTTCCCCCCACTGGCCAGCTGGCTGGTGATAGATTGGAGGACCCGAAAGCAGGGAAAAACTCACCCCCATTGGGGGGATGGTAACCAGTGTCCCTCTAAGCTGAGTTAGTGTGAGCCAGCTCACAGTTTCTTAGCCTCCGGCTCATACCTTTTTGCCTTAGCTCAGGAAGCATGGCTCCAGAGCAAACTAATTTATGCAGGAGCCAAATCGCTCGCTCACAACTTTAATGCCAGTAAGCTCACAAAGTAGAAATGTTGCTCACAAGACTCCGCAGCTTAGAGGGAACATTGCCTACCCACGTGGAACCTGGAGATCTCCTGGGATTACA
>NW_015185387.1:0-1188 GCF_001447785.1 Gekko japonicus
CCCCCCAAGCACCAAGGCTTGGGAAATGGGATATCACAAGGCTATGGGATATGGCCATCGTTCCATAAGTCTCAGTATTGTTTCAGAGCAGGACTTCGCTGCAGGAAAGGGGAGGAAAACAAAAGAAAAATAAATTGCAGACGGCAACTTTCTGACTCTTCACCTGACTGCGGAAGAAAAATGAAAGGAAGGTTAATGTTCATCCTCTTTAATTTATCATCTTCATCATCTAACCCCTGCAGGGAGGAGGAAAGGGTGCTTCACCTCCTGTCTCCAATTTCCCAGTGCCCAGTAACTACCAGGAATTATTTCCTGACTGATCAGTAAGGTGTCGGCTGGTACATTAGTGTGGAAGCTTGGATGTGTTTTGACAATAAGTCAATGATTCTTTTTGACATGACTTTAATAGGACCAAAGAGGTGATTGTGGGACGGTACTTTTTAATGGGATATAGATATAAATGACCCGGGTTTTATGACAAAGGTCAGAGATATTGATGATTAGTGTAAGGGAGATAATTTGGCTGGTGTGGTAGGAGGCGCCCCGCATGATTTATGGGCGATCTCGGGTCTGTTCCCTCCTCTTGCTCTTTTCTTTTTTTCCCTTCGAACAAAGAACAGGTCCAGAGAAACATTCGCGTCTTCCCACTGGGCACTGATAGCTTGCAATCACTTTGCGCCGGGCATCCGATTCACTCCAGCCAATGGGGACCTCCAAAGCCATCTGTGGTGGCCGAAGTAGTCACGTCTTTCTGGCCTCGGGGCCGTCTGCCTCTGCAGAAGTTGACAAACTCTCCTTGTTTTGCTGTCCGTATGGGACTGTAGAAATGGGTGGAAGAGGAATGATTCCTAGGGTACAATAGAATGCATCAGTGGGGTAGCCATATCAGTCTGCAGCAGATGAAGAAGAGACTGGATTTATACCCCGCCCTTCATTCGGAGTCTCAGAGCGGCTGACAATCTCCTTTCCCTTCCCCTCCCCACAACAGACACCCTGTGAGGTAGGTGGGGCTGAGAGAGCGCTTCCGAGGACTGCTCCCGAGAGAACAGCTCTGAGAGAACTTGTGATTGGCCCAAGGTCACACCATCAGCTGCATGTGGAGGAGGGGGAATCAAACTCAGTTCTCCCAATTCTAACCAATACATCAAACTGGTTCTCCGTTTGGTAGATCTGAGTCCAGTAGCACCT
>NW_015185388.1:0-1195 GCF_001447785.1 Gekko japonicus
CCGAAAAAGCCCTAGCCCTCGTGACGGCCCCTTTGGGCCCCAGACCGTAGTGCTCTTGGGGGAACATACGGGGAAAGGCAGTCCCTCAGGTAGGCTGGACCTGGTAGGTCATGCGGCACCCGGGTCTCGAACTGCTGAACTACTGACCTTCCACAGCCTGCAGTTCAGCGTCTTAACCACTTGAGCCACCGCAGCTCCCCTGTAGGGCATTTTAACTAAAGGGAGCGTTCCAAAACATGTACCTCTGTGGTCCTCCATCAGCAGTGTGAAGTGGTAGAATCCACTCTGGCACCTACAGAGCCAGCATGGTGGCAGCGGTTAGGGTGTCAGACTAGGATCTTGGAGACCCAGGTTCAAGCCACCACTCTGCCATAGCAGCTTGCTGGATGACCTCTCGGCCTAACCTACCTCAGGAGGCTGTTGTGAGGATAATACGGAGAAAGGGAGACTGTTGTAAACCACTTTGGGTTCCCACTAGAAGAGGAGATTGGATTTATACCTCGTCCTTCACTACCCGAAGGAGTCTCAGAGCGGCTTGCGACCCCCTTTCCCTTCCCCTCCCCACAACAGACACCCTGAGAGGTAGGTGGGGCCGAGAGAGCGCTCTTGAGAACTGCCCTTGAGGGAACAGCTCTGAAGGAACTTGTAACTGACCCAAAGTCGCACCAGCAGCTGCATGGGAAGGAATGGGGAATCAAACTCCCAGATTAGACTCCACGCTCTTAACCACTAGGAAGAAAAGTTGGGGTATCAATGAAGTATATAAAAACCCCGAATTGGTCCACGCCTCAAAAGACGGAAGAATTGTAGCAGTTAAAATTACAAGGCAATTGAAAAAACTTCTGATAATAAATATCTATGCTCCCAATCAAAATCAAGAACAGTTTTACAAAAATTTAAGAAAACTTTTAACCACGTTTAATGAACCAGAAATCTGTATAATGGGTGACTTTAACGCAGTATTAGACCGGAATAAAGATAGAAAAACGCAAACAAGAAGTAAAAAGTCCGGAAATAATCTACCAAATGAATTCTTAGAAATAGCGGAGGAATTTAGTTTAGTAGACGCATGGAGGGTAAGGAATATAGAAAAAAGAGATTACACCTTCTACTCGGCGAGACATAATTCATGGTCGCGAATAGACATGATTTGGATGCCATCAGGATTAGTACCAGAAATAATAGATGTGGAAAT
>NW_015185389.1:0-1246 GCF_001447785.1 Gekko japonicus
AATAAACCTTTGTTGATCTCAAAGGTGCCCCCCGGACTCTACATTTGCTCTGCTGCCTCAGACCACCACGTCCGACCCACCCGGATCTGTCTTTAAGGAAGTCCCTGGTTGCGAGGCAGAGGCAGGTGATGGCAGACCACCTCTGAACTGAATCCCACCAGGTGCCGTTAGGTAGTCCCGCCCCTAATACGATATATGTATGTGCCCATAGATAGGGATAATACAAACTATGTAAGCCGCTCAGAGACCCATGGGAGGGGTTCGAGCGGGGTAGAAGTTGTGTCTCTGGCCCTGAAAACCCCTTGCCAGAGTCGCCCTCAGTCAGCTGCGGCTTGTGGCACTTCCCACCGCCGGGTGTCCCCTGGCGTTCTGCCCGGGGAGCCCCGGGTTCAGGATTTTGCCCCCTTGTGCCTCTCCTAGGGTCGCATCCTGCCCGTTTTCTGTCTCTGTGACTTTTTTTAAAAGGGGGCGGAGAAGAAGTCAGTGTGGCCGGCCAGCTGAGTGGAGGGCGGAGCATCTGCTTTGCGTGTCCCCTTCACACAAGTTTGGTGTCGCGGTTAAGTTGCGGGGACTCAAATCTGGGAGAACCGGGTTTGATTTCCCACTCCTCCACTTGCACCTGGCTGGGTGACCTTGGGCAAGTCATGGCTCTGACAAGAGCTGTCCTTGAAAAAACAGCCATTTCTTCCAGAGCCCTCTCAGCCCCACCTACCTCACAGGGTGTCTGTTGTGGGGAGGGGAAGGGAAAGGAGTTTGTAAGCTGCTCTGAGACTCCTTCGGGTAGTGAAGGGCAAGGTATAAATCCAATTTGTTCTTCTTGAAAAAGAGCAGTTCTCGGAAGGGCTCTCTCAGCCCCACCTGAGACTTCTTCGGGTAGTGAAGGGCGGGGTATAAATCCAATCTCTTCTCTTCTGTATTTTTATTTCAGTTTTTCAAAGGTACAGTAATATCATACAATGCCAAATCAATATCCAATATCAACAAACAAAACAAAAAAACAACCCCAAACCACCACCCCTGCCTAAATACAATCATCGACCAGTACTAGTACCAATACAGCTCTAGACTGACATCACGCCCCAAGCCGATACCAAGGGCATTTTAATGCATACAGACTTAGTTATTTGACCATTATGGACTAGCATTAATTATGTCTGCAAGGTAACCGTTTCCCAAATTACATATCCAAGAGAACACATCGAAGGAATGTAAGACAGTACGATAAGACGTTAACCAGATTTTCTCC
>NW_015185390.1:0-1136 GCF_001447785.1 Gekko japonicus
CCCATCTAGGCCCTAACAATTCACTATTACAACCTGTGAGAAATGCTCCTGAGGACCAACCAATGACGTGTAACGATGTGCCAGTTGCCATATCCCCCGCTCACCGCATCAGGTTGGAAGTCATACCGCCTCCCTGTTAAAACATAAAACATGATGTACCGATGACATACTGAAATAGATATTATGATCCCTAACCCAGGACAAATACCAACCCAATTTGCCTTCACACCGTCGAGGCCACATGTTGCTGGTAAGGAATCCTACTAGAAGGAAACCCTTAGAGGTTCCGGTGGCTCCCATTCAGATTACACTTGATTTCGCCCCACACAGTGAGCACCCAAGTGAGCTACCCAGTTTGAGTGGCTCCAAGTCAGTGTCTATTCGTAGTTTAGTTAGACCCCAATAAAGGATTCTATAGTATTCTACTGATGAGGATTCTATAGCATTCTACCACAGAAAAAGAAGGGACTGGAGTAATACCCCGCCCTTCACACCAGAACGGCGTACAATCCCCTTCCCTGTGGCTGAAATAGCTCTAAGCGAGCCGCTCCTGACAGAACCGATCCAAGAGAGCCGCGACTGACCAAAGGTCACCCAACCGGCCCCATGTAGAAAAATAGGAAATAACTCATGGTCGCAGGAGGCCCTGAAGCCACCACCACAGCAATTTCACCTACCTGTACAGGGATAGATGAAATGAGTTGAACTCACGCAGCCTGAAGTAGTGTCTGAAGCAGACCTGAAACTGTACCCCATGTTCCCTCTAAGCTGCGGAGTCCTGCGAGCAAAACTCTACCCTGTGAGCTGCTGGCACCAAAGTCGTGAGCGTTCTTGCCTTATAAATATGTGTCCCCCTGTAACCTGCCCCGCTATCGACTTGCTGGTCCCCGCTTCCAAGCTGCAGGTGTGGGGGGGTGATCTGGGCCCACACAGACGCCTCTCCACCCCCTGGAACCCGGACTTGCCCTGTGTCCTGCCAACCTCCTAAGGACCGCAGTTCAGAGCCAAACAGCTGATAGAACCCATGCCCGATGCAGGCCACTTGTTAAGGAGTAAGGTTGGGGGAAACCCAAGCCAGGGATGGAAGCTCCCTCTGTCCTGTGGCAATCCTGCCTCGCACTGTGGAACTACCGACC
>NW_015185391.1:0-1129 GCF_001447785.1 Gekko japonicus
GGGGAGGGAGGGAGGGAGGGCGCGGCGGGAATGGCGTGGCCCGGGAAGGGTGCCAACTTTGGGCCAGGGGATTCCCGGATATATGGAGGGGGTGGAGCCTGAGGAGGACAGAGTTGGGGGGAAGGGGCCAGAGTCCACGCTCCAAAGCAGACAGTTTCTCCAGGAGGAGGAGGAGGAGAGTGGATTTATACCCTGCCCTTCATTCGGAGTCTCAGAGTCATCCTAGGCGACCTCCAGCCACCACAGGGAGGTTGCCGACCCCCTCCATACAATTCCTTCAAAGCGGTCCGTTTGGACAGTCACATTTCCTTTTTGGACCTTTCCTTTTTGGATGTCCACCACGTCTTTTTTCATTGTTGTCAGTGGCCGATTGATACATTTTTAAAGAACCCCTTCCTATCTTCTTCTAACAATTTCGAACTTGAAGGATCACAAAAGGGAGCTCCGACCCACAAACGCCTGAATTGGCTCCTTATACCCAATAACAGTCCCATCTCTTAACGGTGTCTGTCACCCGAGGCACATATCCCTCCTGTTAGATATTCGTATTTTAATTTCTTAAAGTTAATCAGCAGAGTCAGCAGAGTATTAAAGAGTCAGAGTCCATGGTGTGTTTAAAATATAAAAAGTTTACTACAACCTAACATGGGAAAAGGTATACGGGATGGAAAATAACAAAGAGCTATATTTCTACATCCTCACAGCTAGACAGAACATCTTAGCTCTAACTTACATGGTAGAAGTCTAACAGAGACATCTTAAGTCGTTCTAAGACTAATGGAGAGTGCTGGAAACCGGAGCTTCTTCTTGCACAGGACAAAGAGTCATAAAATGCTAAATACCAGCCACTCTAGCCTCCAATCAGAATAACAAACTAGATCTGAAGTTGGCGGGCTTTCTAGCTCTCTAAACAGGTAGGATACAAACAAACATGTGATTCAGTACACAGTATTAACCCAGTAAATACTCAAATAGAACTAGTATTCTAACTTGTAACATCCAACACCCTCACACCCCATTAAAGCCCTTCCACAGTCTGGGACCCTCTTACCGATGAGATCGCTTCTCCCGTTACAAACCCCCCACACACACTCCCTTTTTCATCCTCTAAAGGTAAAGGCAAAGGTTC
>NW_015185392.1:0-1160 GCF_001447785.1 Gekko japonicus
GACCATCTGCTCCATAGCACAGTCATGCATATGCTCAGTGGTACCCAAGTTTTATTTCCAAAAACTGCTTCTTAAGCTAAGCCTCTGTTCAGCTTTACAAATCTGAATTCTATGGGGTATATTACTTAGTTTGGTGTAGTGGTTAGAGCCAGTGTTCCCTCTAAGCTGAGTTAGTGTGAGCTAGCTCACCATTTTTTAGCCTCTGGCTCACAAATTTTTGTCTTAGCTCAGGAAGGATGGCTCCAGAGCAAACTAATTTATGCAGTAGCTAAATCGCTCGCTCACAACTTTAATGCCAGTAGCTCACAAAGTGGAATTTTTGCTCACAAAACTCCACATCTTAGAGGGAACATTGGTTAGAGCCAGTTTGGTGTGGTGGTTAGGAGTGCGGACTCTAATCTGGGAGAACGGGGTTTGATTCTCCACATGCAGCTACTGGGTGACCTTGGGCAAGCCACAGTTCTCTCAGAGCTGTTCTCTCAAGATCAGTCCTCAAAAGAGCACTCTCAGCCCCACCTCCCTCACAGGGTGTCTCTTGTGGGGAAAGGAAGGGAAAGGAGATTGTAAGCTTCTCTGAGACTCCTTCAGGTAGTAAGGGTGGGGTATAAATCCAATCTCTTCTCTTCTTTAACATTCCTGGTTAGTACTTCAATGGGAGACCAACAAGGAAGTCCAGGGCTGCTATGCAGAGGCAGGCAATAGCAAAACCATCTCTGTTTGCCTCTGGCCTTGAAAATCCTAGGGGATGCCATAAAGTTGCCTGCCACTTGATGGCACTTTCCACCACCACCGAGAATCTGCTTTTAGAAGGGTGATTCTTCATTCCCAGATTATGGTCCACCAAAGAGACATGCAGCAGCCTTACTGAAGTTAAGCAACTGTGGGACTGGTCTGTGCTTGGAAGGGAGATTTCTGGGAGTCCTGCGTATACCACAGTGAGATCCACAACAGGAGACATCTGAGGAATTTAAATGCAATAAATAAATAATAATTCTCATCTTTGATGCGGCACCACATTATTCTTGTAAGCCCTACAGAGTCTCCCTGTTTCTAACAGTAAACTGACTGTGCGGATGCCAACAACAGCACAACAAAGCCACCCACAGGAAAGGGACGGGTCCCGGGAATTCAGAGGACTCCCTGTGTACGCAAAAAAATAT
>NW_015185393.1:0-1146 GCF_001447785.1 Gekko japonicus
GCTGGAGGGGGTGTAAGGAAATAGGCAGTGACATACACCGCTGGTACGACTGCCCGGAGGTAGCACCCTTCTGGGATAAAATAATAGAAGAAATAACGATCATAACCAAAATCAAGATAGACAAATCCCCAGAAGCTCTGCTTTTAAATCTCAGAGAGGAAAATGCTCTATCTAATACACAAAGGAAAAGAATCTCTCTATTACTATTTGCAGCCAAAACCACGTTAGCAGCCACATGGAAATCAACGCATAGGCTAAATGTAAACCTCTGGTACAAAAAGCTATGGAACCTTTATATAATGGAGAAAATCTCAGATATTCTGAGAGGTGGTGTTGGATCCCCAAGCATCGAGAATAAATCCGCGTTTCCAAAGAAAGCAAAGTTTATTTCAAAGCATTGGAAAGACACTCAAACACGTTCCTTGTTAGAACTGGGTACAAGCAATTAGGGCAAACATGATAAAGGGATTCAAGTTGGATACATAACCAATGGATAACGTTCCCGCTGGCGGGCAGGAGAAAACGGTTGCGCGCTCAGGTCCTGGGAACCAGGCGAACAGTAGACATAACACAGGTGCAGTTCTCAGGCTTGATAAGTAACAAGCTAGCAGCGAAGCAGCTGCCACCACTTCCTAGAATTAGAATAGTTAAACTTTACAACACTGAACTCTTTCAAAAAATTTGTTATCAAACAATTGTTGCCAAAGCTATTCACATTTAAACAATAGGCATGTCCCTGGTAATACGTTACATATCATAGAATGATAGAGTTGGAAGGGAACTCCAGGGTCATCCAGTCCAACCCCCTGCACAATGCAGGAAATTCACAATTGCCTCCCCCCCACACACCAGTGTTCCCTCTAAGCTGAGTTGGTGTGAGCTAGCTCACAGCTTTTTAGCCTCCGGCTCACACGTTTTTGTCTTCGCTCAGGAAGGGAGGGCTCCAGAGCAAACTAATTTATGCAGCAGCCGACTCGCTTGCTCACAACTTCTAATGCTGGCAGCTCAAGAAGTAGAATTTTTGCTCACAAGACCCCCACAGCTTAGAGGCGGCATTGCCCCCCCACGCCCAGTGACACCCCCCCGTTCCATGCCCAGAAGATGCCAACAGTATACATTAAAAGTATCATCATCGAACCCTGTGGG
>NW_015185394.1:0-1139 GCF_001447785.1 Gekko japonicus
TCCCCAGAGCTCAAAAACAAGTATTATGGTATATTCTTGGTTACCTTGGTTACTGGCAAAAGTGACATCACATTGCCTGGTTGTGAATGGTTAACAGGCCTGAATCATTCGTGAACCCTTTTTCTATAAGAACCTATGTTCTGAGGAACCAGAAGGAATCTTTGAGTATTCTGGCCAAGCCTGGTCAATACTTGAAGCAACCCCTCATTATGCCTTGGTACTTGGAAGTTCCATCCTAAGGGATATGCTGGACTTATACTCTGTGTCTCAAGGACTTTTTGCCTCTTGGAACCTATTACGGGTAAACCTTGTAAGTATTAGCTATGCTGGAAATGCTGAGAATTTGTTATTTTGTTCCTTCACTACCTAAGTCTCGTGTTTCATAACTTTGCACAATTTATTTAAATAAAGAAACTTATATTTTTACCTTGTCTGGGTGATTCAGCCTCAAGAGTTTCAAAGCCTAAATCCTCATGCCTTAAGACTGCTGGTCTTTCTACTACCAATTGTGTCTTTTGTTCAAACCCTGTGGTGGAGGCTGCAGAGTTTGTCCTTTTGTCTGGTGTTCCTTTGTTTAGCCTGGAGACTTTGGTCACTTTGCTCCAGTCTGGTTGGGAACCCAGGAAGTGACCTGGTGGCAGACTACTGGTGATAAATCCTTTGTGCATTTTGTTCCTTGTACCAGAGACTGAGGACCTGGAGAGGACCCCAGGCTCTGACATGCTGCATCATTGATCATAATAGAAATCTCTCTCATAACATGTGCTGTTGGATCACCATCTAATCTTTTATAATGAGCAGACACTTGTAATAATTCCTGTATCATGCTACAATACATGGGTACATCCATAACAACAACCCCACCACCCTTATCAGCAGGCTTAATTACAATTGTCTCATCATTCCTAAGAGTTGGTGAGATAGTGAAACCTGCCGCTTTGTTTTGCACAGGGTGCCTGAAAGTGGACAGGAGGACAGAACACATGAAGTGTGGCTCCCTCTTTCCACTTCCTGAGGACAGTGCCTGTTTGGGCAAGGGGAAGAGAAGCAGGAAGGAAGTTTAGGGGAGGAAAAAATCTCACCATTCTCAGGATTTGTTGGCTGGGACCTTCACCCTGAATTTCCATGAAGTATTTTGA
>NW_015185395.1:0-1086 GCF_001447785.1 Gekko japonicus
TTCATAGGGTCATCGTACGTCTGAAGCAACTTTGACGGCATGTAGCGTACGCACAGAGAGACTGAATTCAGACATCACGATACGCCAGTTCATAAACCTCAGTTTGATTAAAGTTGGGTTCAGTGCAATGTCTGAACGCAGGCCGCCGAAAAGAACTGTGGGTTGGACCTTGTGATATGTGAGAGATACTTCCTACATCCTGCTCCAACTCCAACCCCTCCGAGGTCACTGCATCCATGTGGACTCTCTGCCATACTGGGCAGTGGGAAGGGGAAGAAATAAGTTTGCCAATCTCCAGGTGGGTGGGAGTGAGCTGAACAACGCATCTATTATGCCAAGGAAAATATCCACAGACTATTAAGTCCTTATCCAATATTCAGTTTACTTGGAGTAATTCAATCTCTCAAAATTCATTCATATTAACGCCACCAACACTAACAGACAATGCATATCTGGTCTCATTTCATTTACAACTTTGTCAGAGTGTATAGCGTTGAAATTTCTATATCTAACAACAAGGATAAAAATACTAATATTAGCAAAAAAAATAACGCAAGGCTGTCCATTCAGGCGGCTAATGTATTATATACTTACAATTCATTTATTTAACAAGCAGTATGGCCATTTTTCACCGTGACTTTCATCAAATCCATCAAATACGCTCTGACAAAGTTGTAAACGAAACGACACCTGATATGCACCATCTGTTAGTGTTGATGGCGTTAATATGAATGAATTCTGAGGGATTGAATTACTCCAAATAAACTGAATATTGGATAAGAACTTAATAGTCTGTGGATATTTTCCTTGGCATAACATATCACGGTTGTTCGGCTCGTTCCCATCGTCCATCCCGTGATCTCTCCTCTTGGTTTGCAGTCCCCAGGTGGGGCCAGGTGTTCTCCCAAAATCACAACTGATCTCCAGATCTCTATGGAATTACATCCCCGAGCCCCTTCCCCTCTCCAAACTCTGCGACCTCCAGGCACTGCCCCCAAATCGCTAGGGATTTCCTAAATTGGAGCTGGCAACCCGAGGCAAGAGGGTCTTCCCCCTCCCCTCTAGGGATCCCAAGTCCCCCCGGGG
>NW_015185396.1:0-1057 GCF_001447785.1 Gekko japonicus
CACCCTTTCCTTGCCAAATTCCAGCAAAACCTCTGCAGTTTCTCTCCATCCGAAGTCAAAGCGAGCCCTACAACAACTGCAACGACCCACTTTTCCTCCACCAGTTCCGCGGGTATAACTACGCACGTGTGAACGAACGCCTTTCGCCATCACCCTCTTTCCTCCAGCTACGCCAGCTCACACTATCCACCGTCGCCTCCGACCAACTGAAGCGGGCGCCGTTATTAAAGTTTCAACATATTGACCAATTACCCTCCGACCAGCCTGTGCCAGACTGGCTGCTTCCCTTCTCTTGCTCATCATCCCGTTGCATGTTAATTTGCGGTCCATTCTCTGGCTATGAGTTTGAACCTTGCTTGTCATTTCTAAGGTATTGGAAAAAGTGTGCCTTGCACACGAAAGCTCTTACCTGCCTGGAATAAACCTTTGTTGGTCTTACAGATGCCGCTGGACTCTACATTTCTTACGCTACTTCAGACCAACACGGTCTGCTTCCCTTCTCCGTTTGCTCCTCTCACTTCAGTCCCACCGCGCGCACACACCCACCCCAACTCTACTAAAGGAAATACGTACCTGATTGGGCGCTGTTCAGAAACAGGCTTTTGAAGCCCCCCGAAATTAGCTCCTTCGCTGATGTCTGCCGGGGAACCTTGAGCGTCTGCAAGGAGAGGCGCGAAAAGGATGGGAAAGGATGGGAAGGGAGGGCCGCCTGTGCGTGCGTGCGCGCTAAAGCTGCTGCCCAGTCGGTCGGCGGGAAAACTCCGCCAGGGTGGGGAACAATTCCTCCATCCAATCAAAACAATAAGGGGGCTGAGCGTTAAGCAAAAAAAAAAAACGAAAACGAAAGGGAAACCGAACTGTCCTGGGTTTTTTTTGTCTGGTTGGCGCAGGCGCGTGCCTGATGCGAACTGACCACCTCTGGAGAGGGGTGAGAGCCTCCGTCGGTTACTCTTGTATGGGAGGGGGGGAGGAATGGTTATTTGTTTATTTTGTGCATTTTGGTCCAGCCTTAACCACCATGGTTCTCCTCTCCAACCTATTTCTCGGTGTTTTTTCC
>NW_015185397.1:0-1138 GCF_001447785.1 Gekko japonicus
ACCCCCTATTCCTTATGTGAGCCTCCGGCCTTGGGCAAAGCTAGCTGTTTCGCGCCTCCTGTGGTGGGGGTGATACTCACAGCAGAGTGCATGGAAGAGGGAGGCGAATGTGTCTGTCCAGGTGAAAAACACCAGCAAGGCAACCAACCCTGCCGAGTAGCTCAAGCCGGCTGACTTGGCAGCTCCACCCTTCTGCTGGCCTGCATCTGCAAGAAGAAAAGAGAGTGACAGAGTCCTTCTCTGCAGCAGCCGATATTTATTTATGTGTTCGCTTTATTGAAAACCCGCCTTTTCTCCCCAGTGGGGACTCGAAGGGGCCGACGTTGTTCCTCGTTTTGTCCTCACAACAACCCTGCAAAGAAGGTCCGGTGGACAGAATGTGACTGGCCCAAGATCACCCAGCGAGCTTCTGTGGCAGAGTGGGGATTTGAACCAGCGTCTCCCGAGCCTAATCCCACACTCTAACCTTTGGGTCCCCCAATATGGTGCCCGCAGGCGTTACGGTGCCCCCTGACACTTTTCCTTGTGTCTGTTGTGAGTTTTTACAAAGTGGGCGGGGCCAGGTGGGGCTTTGGTTTACCAAGGGCTCTCATTGGCCTCTGAGGATCTGGCTGGCTGTGTGGATTTTTAAAAAAATTGGCAGCAGCACAAGAATCTTCGCTGTGTGACGGAAGGTAAGCCGCGGCAGCCATTTTGTAGCTGACTCTGCCTCCCAAAGCAGCCATTTTGAGGCTGACTCTGCCTCTCAAAGTGGCTGTTTTGTGGCTGACTCTGTCTCCCGAAGCGGCCATTTTGAGACTGACTCTGCCTCCCAAAGTGGCCATTTTGAGGCTGACTGCCTCCCAAAGCGGCCATTTTGAGGCTGACTCTGCCTCCCAAAGTGGCCATTTTGTGGCTGACTCTGCCTCCCGAAGCAGCCATTTTGTGGCTGTGCCCGCTACACTGTCAAATCTCCAGGAATTTCCCACTCCCCAGTTGGCAACCCTGCTTTCTTTGGGCCTGCAAAGCCATGAGAGGCTTTCCCCCTGCCTGCAGGCCCTCTGTGATTCACTTCACCATCGCTGAAAGTTTGAAAGTAGCCAACTAACCCTTGCCCGAAGGGGCTACTCTAGGTTGGGAAATACTTGTCAGCTATGCT
>NW_015185398.1:0-1105 GCF_001447785.1 Gekko japonicus
ACGGCAATGGAGAGTTTCACATCTCCTTTGAAAAGTAGGGACAACACCACGTGCATTTGCAATGTGCCAAAGAATTCTCCTGATTCACAAGATGAGCATATTTTACCCTCCCCAGTCATTTCCTTCAGACTAGCATAAGGACAGTAGCAGGTTACACGAAAAGTAACTTCGGGCTTTGCTTGATGCAATTACAAGCATAGCTTCTGGTGACTTTCCTCCTTTATCATGATCATTTTCATTTTTTTTTAATGTCTTAACAAATATTTTTGCAAATCAAATAAAAAGAGTTCAAAAGGAACAAACTTCATATTATTAATGGCAGTGGCTGAGGACTGCTGCCTGACTAAGCATCAATAATGTATTTATCTGACCATATTTGTGCCAACTTTCCCCCAAGGAGTGCAGGGTGGCTGTGGTGGACTACCTGACAGTAGTCCTTTCTGCACTTGAATCTCATCCCTGGTTTTATCAGAGTTCAACTTGCAACACAATACCTTGCACTTATCCCTGATTATAGCAGCATTTGTTTATCCCAGGACAAGTGTGGGGCAAAACCGGGGTGACCTCAATGTAATGTGTGTGGGGGGGTATAGAATGTAAGTTTGGGCACAAGGTTGAACCAGGATTTAAGGTCTAGTGTGGCATCACCCAGTGACCCACCTAATGGGGCAGGCCATAATGCTGTGCTCAGCACCAAGGCTCACCTTGGTGGGACCAGAGGCTGGAGGGTGAAGCCAGGGTAGCTTCAGCAACAAGGCAGCTTTGCCAACTGCTACAAGGAGGCTCAGAAGCAGCAAGTGAACTGGGATGGCAGGGAGAAAGGGCTTTCAGAACCCAGGTGGTTTAAGACAGAGCTTGGCTATGGACAGTAGGAGCTGGCTAAGGAGCACAGAACAGTGAAAAGGAGGGTGGAGTTTAGTGCAAGGACCAGATGTGGTGCTAGGTTATGAATACAGATGAAGAGGCTAGCTGTAGGGAGAGGGTGCAGAAGCAGAAAGGGAAAACCAAGTCAGCCAGGAGTAGAAGGAGGAAGAAGCCAAAGAGAGGGAAAGGAGCTGGCTAAGAGAGGTTCCTAGGCAAGGAGGCAGGTTACAGTGTTGTGGCT
>NW_015185399.1:0-1198 GCF_001447785.1 Gekko japonicus
AAATTTAATGGACGTATTATGGGGATTGCTAAATTCTGGCTAGAAGGTAGATCATCTGAATTTAAGGGGACCTATTCTTTGATTCCCCTGCCAACCTAGCAGTTCGAAAGCAAGAAATTGCAAGTAGATAAATAGGTACCACTTCAGTGGGAAGGTATCAGCGTTCCGTGCGCCTTGGTGCTTAGTCATGCCGGCCACATGACCACGGAAACGTCTTCGGACAGTGCTGGCTCTTCGGCTTTGAAACGGAGATGAGCACCGTAACCCTAGAGTCGGACTCGACTGGCTTTCAAGCAAGGGAACCTTTACCTTTACCTTTTTATTCTTTGATTAATATGCTAGGAGTAGCCTCAGGAAGCAGTCTTGCTTGTATGAATAATGGTGTTTGCCCTTACCTGTGTAGCCCAGGCTAGCTGGATCTGGTCAGATCTCAGAAGCTAAGCAGGGTCAGCTATGGTAATTATTTGGGTGAGAGACCACCAAGAAAGTCCAGGGTCACAACACAGGCAGGCAATGGCAAACCTCCTCTAAACATCCCTTGCCTTGAACACCTTATGGGGTTGCCATAAATTGGCTGTGACTTGACTGTGCTTTCCACCACCACCAAAATGGCATGTGTCTTGCCAACTTTAATGATAGTTTAAGGAAGCAATAATAGTCACTTAAGATCATCTGTGAAACTTAAAACTACAAATTGATCTTGAGCCAGTCTTGTAGTTTACAACGTGTCTGCATAAATAGTTGGACATTCTGCGTTTGGTAGAATTGTTGATAAGGATTCTTCTATATAAGTGGGAACCCATGATACTCCTGGAAGGAAGAATCCTCCTCCCCATCACTGCCGATTCTCTCCTTTGGTATCAGTGGAGGGGCCGGAAGACTTGTGGCAGTGGGGGAATCCCATACCCCTCCAATGCCGAGCCTGGCAAGGCTCCAGGCCCTACCACTTACAATGGAGCTTGGCTACTGGAATCCTCCTCTGCTGTGCCTGGGCCCACTGCAGCTGCCATTGTCTGCCTTCTCACCTGGGCTTGCAGTGGGTGCTGGTATCGGCTATTGCTGCACTTGGGCCTGAAGCAGCTGCTGGTGTCAGCTGCTGTGGCCAGGCACGCAGAAGATGCTGGTGTTCTCCGACTCACCCAGGCCCACCACAGTTGCTGGCTTTCACTGTCGCCTGACCCAGGCTGCGGTCACACGG
>NW_015185400.1:0-1080 GCF_001447785.1 Gekko japonicus
CCAAGGTGCTGAAGAGTTCCCCGGGGCTATCCATCCTTGATTGGAGAGCCACTCCCGGCAGAGCTCCTTCTGGGATTAGCAAGGCCCAAATGGGAATAAGACAGTTGTGTAACCACAGCCTCTTTTGGCGACCAGAGAGGTGCCAGCTTCCCTAGACAACAAGTCTACTTCACACACTGCATCTCTGTAACTCCCTCCTTTGCCTTGCTGTGGTAGATGAGACCCAGGACCACTGAGGGCTTGCTCATGTCAACCGGGCTGCGCTTTGCCCCCTTCTGCATACCAGCACACAACTGAGGCATGTCCAAACTCCTTGGGTTTGCATGCACAATGGCAAAGGAGGCAGGAATTGCCAGTCACCACAACCAGTACATCCTGCTACTAGTTGCACATGATCATGAGAGCCAGTTATTGTAGTGGTTAAGAGCGTGGACTCTAATCTGGGAGAACCGGGTTTGATTCCCCACTCCTCCACTTGCACCTGGCTGGATGACCTTGGGTCAGTCAGAAGTTCTACCAAAGCTGTTCTCTCAGGAGCAGTTCTTGAGAGAGAGCTCCCTCAGCCCCACCTACCTCACAGGGAGTCTGTTGTGGGGAGGGGAAGGAGATTGTAAGCTGCTCTGAGACTTCGAGTGAAGGGTGGGGTATCAATCCAATCTCTTCTTCTTCTTCATGTACATGTGCATACAATATGCTCCTACTGGAGCTTGAAATTTGGCACCCTGAGAAGCTAAGCAAGGTTCTAGTGGCTGAAAACAGACCATATAGCCAATGCCTGTTGAAACTTCAGAAACCCAAGGGGGTTTTATAAGCAGAACTTCTGAAGCTGCCTTCTGCTGAATCAGACCCTCAGTCCATCAAGCTCAGTATTGTCTACTCTGACTGGCAGCAGCAGCTCTCCAGGGTCTCAACCTGAGGTCTTTCACATCACCTACAAACTCCCTGGGATCTCAGGCAGTGGTTTTTTCACATTGGTTCTTTCACCTGAAGATGCTGGAGACTGAATGACCTTCTGCATGCCAAGCAGATGCTTTCACCACTGAGCCACGGCCCCTCTCCAAACGCACATGAAGCTGCCTT
>NW_015185401.1:0-1132 GCF_001447785.1 Gekko japonicus
AAATGCCTGGAGAAGATTAGGACATACTGTAGTGATAACCTGACACAGGGAAAAGAATCTGTTCCAATGGTTTTTCTCATCTCCAGGTGGGATTTGCAAATGTATGATTTCCCCCTCCTTCAAGACACCTTGGAGAATGACTTGGATGGTCTCAAGAGAGAAGTTTTAATTGCAGCTATGCCAGCTTTCTCCAAAGAAGCTCTGAAGAAGAAAAAGGCTGCTATGGAGTCCTTCATATGGAAAGTAGCCCTTGTGTCTTGTGGCATCGGGGCAATTCCTGTCCCTGGCCTCTCTCTCGTCTGTGATATCGGCATCTTGGTTGGAACAATGAGATATTTTTGCAAAGTCTTTGGCTTGGATGAAAATTGCCTCCGTAGACTTGCGGACCGGGTTGGCAAACCTGTTAATGTGTTGCGATCAGCTATCAAAAAGTCCCCAATGGCCAGCCAAGTCACCACTGAATTTGTGATTGATCTGCTGAGCAAGTCGTTAGTGTGTGGAGCAGTGATGGCAGTCGAATTTGTTCTTGATTTTGTACCTGTGGTGGGCTCTCTTACTGGCGGAGGGCTTTCTTTTTTAACAACATTCTACATGCTGAAGAGCTTTCTGCATGATGTTGAGGAAGATGCTGAGAACGTCCGGGCAAAAGCTGCAGAGTCCTCGGACAAGTAAAGGGCCAAGACACCTCATGTGGAGAACTGACTGAGGCAAACAGTGCAGGACATTCATGCAGAGAACAAGGAAACCAAACTTCAGAACTGATTCTGAGTATCATACCCATGTTGGATATCCTAGTTGGTGGGGCAGATCTTTTGGAGCCCCATTCTCCCTCCTGAGATGCTTCTGGAAAAAACTGAACGAAAACGCTCAGAACATTCAAGGAAAGATGTTGAGCATTAAGAGTCCCAACTAAGGAGCCTCCTGAAAGGAAAAGCTGAGGCATCAAAATTATGCATAATGGTCATATATTGGAAAGGAAAGGAAACAGGATTTCAGTTTCTGATTCAAAGCCCCATCTCCACACTTCTAAGTAGAACTTGAACTATATGATCGAGTACCATAGTGGCAAATAAAGGCATTTTTCAGTTTTCTTAATGGAAGCTCTTTCAGGTGTTCTCACTCAATGTGCCAA
>NW_015185402.1:0-918 GCF_001447785.1 Gekko japonicus
CCTGATCGCTATGATCATGTTTAGAGGCTGTGCTTCAGGTGCCCCCAGCTTCTCAGTTTTGGCAGGCCGCAGCTTGAGAGAGGGCCTCCTTGGCGTGGCACAAAGCTATGGAACTCCCACCCTTAGGATATTCATTTGTCACCTTCCATCGCTGTCTTCAGTGGGTGAAGTGTTTGTTCGTTTGTTTCATCTGGCATTCCCTTCATGACCTCTCTTTCCAGCCCTGTGTTTTGGTGTCTGTTTTTCATGCCTGTGTTATATTTGGTTTTAACAGATTTTATTATATGTTTTTATAGTGTTCCACTTTTAGTGGTTAGCTGCCGTGGTGGCCCTGTTTGTGCCAGAAGCTGGGATATACATTTTGTACATAAGTAAATAAACTTCCTCATTATTTGTCTCTGGTGTTTTACGTAACACAACCAGGGATGCCAGTCCCAAGGTGGGGATGGGCAATCCCCAATGTTGAGGGCTCCTGTTCAGTGCCGGCCAGCTAGCCAATGAGGGGAAGCCCCGCCCCCAGGAGTGACCACTGGCAGCCTCCCCTCTTCCTCCCCTCCTGCCAGATTTAAAGGGCCTTCCAGCTGGAGTACATGGCCCACCAATCAGCTGGAGGGCCCTTTGAAACTTGCAGGAGAGGAGGGAGAGGGGCGGCTGCTGGCCGCACGCCTGAACTGCACGTGGCAAATTTGCCACTTGGAAGTCAGGTGTTGGTAGCCCCGCTTCTAAAAAACATTTAAAGGGTCCCTTTAAATGCTTTTTACAAGCGGTGGCTGCGTGCGCCTGAGCTGCAAGTGGCAAATTTGCTGCTTGCAGTTCAGGCTGCCTCCCTAGCATGATGGCATCATTTCTGTGTGATGTCATCACTTTGGGGACGTTCCCTCCCCCCTCCAGGGACGCCCTCCCAAAGTCCCCTGCTGG
>NW_015185403.1:0-1104 GCF_001447785.1 Gekko japonicus
GCCAACTCTGGTTTGGGAAATACCTGGAGTCTGGGAAGGGCAGGGTTTGCAGAGAAGGACCACATTGGTATTTAATCCCATAGAGTCCACACTCCAGAGCAGCCATTTTCTCCAAGGGAACTGTTGTCTGGAATGACTGGTTGTAATTCCAGGAGATCTCCAGGCAAGACAACTGCCACAGGCCAGACAACTGCCACATCGTTCAATCAGGCAGCCTAGGCCCAGTCCATAACTCATAGAATCATAGAATCACAGAACCACGGCTGCAAACCTACGATGATGCAGCAGCAACAGAACTGAAAGAAGATGCAGAAGACAGCCAGTTCCACTGCAGGCCTCTGGGGGCCTGATCCAGCCCCCAGGGCCGCATGTTTGACACCCCTGATCTAGCCCAACCCCCTGCTCAGTGCAGTATCAGCCTGGAGCATTCCTGACAAGTGTTTGTCCAGCCCTTGCTTGAACAAGGCAGCTGATTCCACTGTTGCGCAACTCTTACAATTAAAAAAAAGTTTTTCCTAAGAGCCAGGCGGTACCTTCTCACCATTAATTTCAACCCATTATCGCCAGTCCTCTCCTCTGCTGCCAACAGGAACAGTTCCCTGCCCTCCTCTAAGAGACAGCCCTTCAAATACTTAAAGATCCTGCCAAATACTCAAATACTGTCCCCCTCAACCTCCTCTTCTCCAGACTGAACATTATCAAGTCCCTCAGCCTTTCCTTATAGGGCTTGGTCTCCACCCTTTTACTTCCTGTTTCCTGTCCGAAACCACTACGTCTCACAACAAGCTCTGTTGTTTACAGCCAATGCTATATCTAACGACACTGCGCAAGCTGAAAGAAACAACATCCCAAAAGGAAAGGCTGGAATCAGCTTTGCCAGAGAATATTGCAACTCGTAAATATCTTTTTAGTTTCTGTTATATCACAGATGCAAAGAACAGTCTGTTTTTCAGTAACAAAGTGTGCCATATTCAGCTTGGCAACAACTTTGTCCAAATTGCCATATTCAGAACTATTGTAGGAAGAGATTGAGAACATCCAAGATGGCCTAGAGAGGTGGACCTCCATCCTGGAAGGAAGAGAGAAGAAGAAGAAGAGATTGGA
>NW_015185404.1:0-1163 GCF_001447785.1 Gekko japonicus
CCCTCCTTTAGGAGATTCATCTGTCTTCCAACTGCGGGTGAAGACTTTGTGACTCAGGGGATAGAGTGTTGGACTAGGATCATGGGAGATGCAGGTCTGAATCCCCACTTCTACTGTGGAAACTCAATGGCTGTACGCATGGGAGGGGCCATGGCTCAATGGTAGATCATCTGCTTGGCATGCAGAACGTCCCAGCTTCAATCCCCGGCATCTCTTAGTTAAAAAGATCTGGTGGGAGGTGGTGTGAAAGACCTCAGCCTGAGACCCTGGAGAGCCACTGCCGGTCTGAGTAGACAATACTGACCTTCAGGGGTCATTTCCTGTGGGAGCGCACAGGAGCGAAGCTCCGGCAGTAACAAGCCCAGGGGGCGGGCACATGCAACAAGCCCCACCCCCTGCTCCCAGCAGACCTCAGTCAGAGCAAGAAGCAGCCAGGTATGTTTCAGAGCCGACAGGTCCAAAACAGTCCAGTGGCACCTTTAAGACCAAGTTTTGTTCAGGTACAAGCTCTCCCTCCTCTGCCAGGACAGATCTGCACGTCCCTCCCCCCCAATAGCTAGCAATCCAAAAGAGTCCAGTGGAGCCTGAGCGGTGGGTGTTGCCTTCTGACACACTTCCTGTGATGTCAGGGTGTGTGGCATATGCAAATAAGTTATGCTAATGAGCTCCTGCACCTCTTCTTCTACGAAATGACCCCTGCTGACCTTGATGGACCGATTCAGTATAAGGCAGCTTCATGTGTGTCACATATGCACAGCCTGACCTGCCTCACAGGGCTGTCGTGAGAAAGTGGAGGAGAAGACGACGACAACAACAACATTGGATTTATATTTTGCTCTTCACAACCGAAGGCGTCTCAGAGCGGCTTACAATCTCCTTTCCTTTCCCCTCCCCACAACAGACACCCTGTGAGGTAGGAGGGGCTGAGAGAGTTCTTTCTGGAACGGCTCTTGAAAGAACAGCCATGAGAGAACTTGTGACTGACCCAAGGTCACGCCAGCAGCTGCATGTGGAGAAGTGGGGAATCAAACCCGGTTCTCCCCGATGACAGTCCACCGCTCTTAACCATTGCACCGAACTGGCTCTACACCAAACAATGGTCACTCTGAGTCCCAACCAAGGAGCAAAACAGAATAGAAATACACAATTAAATAAATACATGC
>NW_015185405.1:0-1089 GCF_001447785.1 Gekko japonicus
AACACTTGGCCCAGACATCTCAGTCTGAAACCCATACTCAGTCTAAAAAAATGCAGGGAGGGTAAGGATGATCGGCTAGTCAAGCATAAAAAGCATAAGAAAACTCCCCCTGTACAATGTCCGCTGACCCCTTGGAGGGCCTCAGAACTGAATCCTACGGGGGCTACTTCCCTTGACTTTTTGAGCCGAGAGCAGCCACAAGGTGTACCTCAGTCGCCTTCGCAGAGATTGAGCGGAAACGTTTAGTGACTTTAGGTTTTTCCGCTAGGGTCATGGAAACGATCATGGCCTCCAGAAGAGGGTCAACGGTTCGCATTTACAACTGTACCTGGAAGGCTTTTGTTCGGTGGTGTCGACGTAAGAAACTTGATCCTCTTTCTCCATCAGTGTCCTCTCTGCTGTCCTTTCTGCAGGACAGCCTGGATGCGGGATTACGGGCCTCAACGTTACGCTGACAACTGGCCGCGCTGGCCACGGTTTTTCCTGAGATAGAGGGCATCAAACTTACCAAACACCCTCACATCTGTTTGTTTCTCCAAGGGGCAGCCGCCAAATCTCCCCCGCAGGTTCACCGGTTCCCCACTTGGAAGTTGAATCTGGTACTCAATGCTTTAATGAAGGCTCCATTTGAACCTTTCAGAGACGTCGAGTTGAAATGGCTACGTATGAAAGCATTGTTCCTAGTCGCCATCACATCAGCACGAAGGGTCTCTGAGCTGAGTGCCTTGTCGGTTAAGTCTTCCTGCTGTATCTTCCATAGGGATAAGGTAGTGCTTCTTACCGATCCTACTTTCCGACCGAAGGCGGATTTGAGGTTCCACCGGTCTCAGGAAATATGTCTCCCAACATTCTGTCCTTCTCCTAAACATCCTAAAGAACACCTCTGGCACACCCTAGATGTGAGAAGAGCGCTTAAGATCTACATAGCTAGGACAGAGTCCCTGAGAAAGACTGATTCATTGTTTATAAACATTTCCCCACCTCGTAAGGGTGAAGGGATGTCCAGGTCAGCAATCAGTTCCACGCTGAAATCATGTATTGTGGAGGCATATAAGGCAACTGGATGCGATCCCCCTGGCGGCATCACGG
>NW_015185406.1:0-1107 GCF_001447785.1 Gekko japonicus
CTAATGTGACTAGACTCACAGTCCCTAGCCCACTGTCTTAGTTGGGCCTCAGTCTGTTCACCCTTCCTTTCAGAATGAGGGTCTCTCCCAGCAGCAGCCTTCCTTCTGGTCCTGCTCTCTTGGAAGAAAGAACAGCTCTTCTTCTGTACCATCTCTTTTGTTATAAGTCCCCTTTCTCTGTGATTGGCTAAAATTGGCACCAAAACCTCTCAGGGACTTCTGGGAGTTGTAGGCCTGGCCTCCTCCCACTGCTACTCAGGCTCCCTGGGCCTGCTAGGCATTTGCTTGCACAGCCCAGATCATAACGGTTTTATTGCTCCAATCCTTCCATGACCAGGTGTAGTCTCATCAATTTCCTTCTTCCCTTTTACCTACATATCATGGATGAATTTTCCAAGATTGAAGTCCCACACTGCTTCAGAGTGGTTGACAGCACCCACTTTCAGATTTGGGCTCCATGTGGCAGGGGTACTGAATACACCAACCACAAGCACGACAGCTCAGTTCTGCTACAGGGAACTGTGGACCATACAGGCAGACTTATAGAAGCAGAGATTGGCTGGAGCGGCAAGAATCACAATGCTTTTGTTTTTCGAATCTTGAAACTCTTCAAGGCAATAGATACTGGCTTGTTTGTTCCAGGAAAACCTACTATGACCTTGGGTGGTGTGCAGGTTCTAGCACTAATCATTGCTGATGGAGCAAATGGGAGATACAGTGACATACGTAGGAGGAATTTTGACTGCTCATTGAGCAGGGCAAGGAATGTGGTCAAGCATGTCTTCTTCTTTCTAAAGTCATGCTGGCAATGCTTGAAGGATGGACTGGAGTTCTCAGAGGATAGTGTGGCAACCATTATTTCCACCTATGTGATCCTGCACAGTATCTGCGAAAAGAAGGCACATGCCATTCTGAGGGACCTTTGTTCAAGAGATCACCAGCTCAGCCCACTTGCACTGGTGCACTGTAGGGTGGGGGACAACATGCATAAAGATTAAGAAAAGAGTGTTTTGGAATGCAACTACAGATTTCCTACTGTTGCTTCACAGAAATGGTTGATGTGGACTATGGGTTTGCACGCAAAAACAATGGTATTTTTTGTGTTTG
>NW_015185407.1:0-1101 GCF_001447785.1 Gekko japonicus
ATTCAATGTGTGTCCTTTTACTACTACTACCTACTACCCACCCACTCTGGACATCTTCAGAGGCCCTGCTTCAGGTGCCCCTGCCATCTGAGGCTAGACGGATGGCAACCTGAGAAAGAGCCTTCTCAGTCATGGTGACAAAACTTTCAGCGATTTCTCCCTTGGCACTTACCTCGGGTTTGCATCGGAGTTTTCTGCCCTGGATCATTTTTGTCAATTTCACATTCAAAGCATTTCCAGCCAGTCTGCCCTGGGTCTGCTCCGGGGGTTTCATTTTCACATTACAGCCTTGGAGTGGTTTCCTGCAATCTATCTCCTCCCCCTTCCCACCCTTCGCCCTCCACACCAGCAATCTATCTCCTCCCCCTTCCCGCCCATCCCCCTCCAAACCCCTCCTATTCTCCCATCCTCCCTCCAACCTCCACTTTTTTTAGACACATGCTCAGTCACGTCACATCGTTATTACACAACAATGGGAATGAGCAGGCATCATGTGGCACATCTTCAGCTTTCTGATTGGTAATCTTAGTTCTTTGAGCTGGGAACTTTAAAAAAAGGTCTGGGGATTTTCCATTTAGAACCTCTCTTCCCTGATACTTTTTGCCATGATGGAGGACCGTCGCGAGAAAGCACTCGCTGTTGTCAGCTCATTGCTTGAGTGGATATTGCTGTGTATGGATTCAACTCTGAATTTTGTGTCCGTTTTTACCAAGCGATCCGCCGGGCGTTAAAGTTGTGAGCAAGTAATTCGGCTCCTGCATAAATTGGTTTTGCTCTGGAGCCATCCTTCCCGGCTCTCTCACTTGGCGGCTCGGCCAGTCGGGCCGCCGCTGCTGCTCCCTTTCCCGTTCCGTAGCTGGCGTCCCCCTGTGGACCAACCAGGGAGCCATGCTGCAGCCTCAACCAAGGCCGGTCCCAGCAGCCGCGAGGGGTGGGGGGGCGCCGCGAAAGGCGCAGTCCCAGGAAAGGGAGCGGCGGTGGCCCAACTGGCTGAGCGGCCAAGTGAGAGAGCCATGGGGCCACAGGCAGCCCGGCCCCAGCCCCCGACGGCCGCCCAGCAGACTGGGACCATGAAGGCCCCAGCCCGGAACGGGAAAGGGA
>NW_015185408.1:0-1146 GCF_001447785.1 Gekko japonicus
CCGCGTGGCTTCGAGTGGGAAATTGACACCATGACCGGTCGGGTTAGAATGGATAAAAGGAAGTCCTTCTTCACCCAAAGAGTGATTAACACTTGGAATTCACTGCCACAGGAAGTGGTGGTGGTTACAAGCATGGATGGCTTCAAAAGGGAATTAGATAAGCATATGGAGCAGAGGTCCATCAGTGGCTATTAGCCACAAGGTCTAGATAGGGGCTCTGGGGCAGGTGATGCTCTGTCTTCTTGGGGCTTGGGGGGGTCAACAGTGGGAGGGCTTCTAATGTCCTGGCCCCACTGGTGGACCTCCTGATGGCACTGGAATTTCTGGCCACTGTCTGATACAGAGTGTTGGACTGGATGGGCCTTGGCCTGATCCAACATTGGTGTCTCTTATGTTCTTATGACACCTGCCATCGGAGCAAAGAGAGGAGCGAGTGCAGAGCAGTGGCTGTGGGAAACCGGTCCAGGAGTCATCGTCAGCCTATGCAGAATGTTGCTTGGATGTTTCCCTGACATTACGGATGCCAGCATCCAAGTGGGGCCTGGGGATCTCCCGAAACTACAGCTCATCTCCAGACCGCTGAGATCGGTTCCCCCAGAGAAAATGGCAGCTTTGAACGGTGGACTCTGTGGCACTGTACCCCACGAAGGGGGAAGGGAAGCACTGCATTGGCAACCGAGGAAGGTTCAGCCTGGGCCCAGTCTCACGATTTAGAAGGTGAACAAGAAATCACTGGTTTGTTCGTTGTTTTAGAAATCTACCAGGAAAAAATAAGCAGGGACAAACTACATAATAGGATTTTGAGGGCGGGGGGCGGGTGGAGGTGGTATTTTGTGTCTGTGCGCGCGCGCATGCCTGGAAGTCGTGGCTGACTTCTGGCAACCCCTGGTGGGGCTTGGATGTTTCAGAGAGGTGGCTTCACATTGCCTGCCTCTGCCTCCCAGCCCTGGTATTTCTTGGGAGGTCTCCCATCCAAGTTCTTGCCAGGGTCGGCCCTGCTTAGCTTCCGAGATCTGGCTTGCCTGGGCTATCCAGGTCAGGGCAGCATGATACGATTTTTAGTGAGAGTCGCTTCCTCCACAACCATAGAGCATCCGTGGGGCTCCATTGGGCTTGGGAGTCCTAGTGTTCCCTCTAAGCTGAGTT
>NW_015185409.1:0-1104 GCF_001447785.1 Gekko japonicus
GGGGGAAATTCAAGAGCATTCGAAAGCACCCCCCTTTAGGGCAGTTTCCGGCAGTCGCGGTGCCGCTTCCCAGGGAGAAGCCGCGTGCCGTCCTCCCTGCCTTTCATAGGAAGGCGAAGCGGACTCCCCGCAAAACGTGGCCTTGTCCAGGACTCGGGCTCAAACACCTCTCCTCCTCTTTCCCCACAAACAGGAGCCAGCCAGATCAACCAAGTCGTGAGCCACCCGACCCAGCCGGTCACCATCACGGCCCACGACGACCGAGGCATCCGCTTCCTAGACAATCGGACAGGTGAGACCGGAATTGGGCGCAGTGATGTGACCTTGCTCTTCTCCTTCTGTGGGGCAGAGCAGCACCCCCTAGGGTTCCTTCACGGGAGTGGAAGGAGAGCGCCCCCTGCCACAGTTGCCGTACTCTTTTCCCTGAAGCCAGTTGGGTAGCCTTATTTAGAAAGTTAGTACCCTGCCTTTCTGGATGACGACAGCGGCGGCTCCCTCCCCAAATACGCTTCTCCCAAAATGACTCCTCCGGGGGAGTTGCATATTGTGTCTTTATTTACTTAATTCATTCGTGCCCTGCCTTCCTTCCAGTGGGGGACCCAAAGCAACTCACAAAATTCTCCTCTCCTCCATTTTATCTTCACGACAGCCCTGCGATGTAGGTTAGGGTGAAAGAGTTTGACTGGCCCAAGGTCAGCTTCCATGTCAGAGCAGGGATTTGAACCTGGGTCTTCCCGTATGGTAATCCGGCACTCCTAACAACGACACCACCCTGGGCTGCCAATAGCGTAGAACTGCTGCGACTGACATAAAGATACGTGTTCAGAATTCTCTCCTCTTCCTTGTTCAGGAAAAGTTGTCCACTCCATGGTGGCTCATCTAGACGCCGTCACCTGTCTCGCCGCGGATCCCAATGGAGTCTTCCTCATGTCAGGGAGTAAGTTGGCTTCCCTTGCGCTTGGAAGTTTTGTGCAGTCCGCACGCAGGAGCCCCCTTGGCTGAATCTGTCTGACTCTTTCTCCTCCTGGCACCGTGTGGGCTGAAAATCACATGGTCTGGAGGCAAACAAAGGGGTAGAGAAGAAGAGGAGGAGGAGACTGGATT
>NW_015185410.1:0-1119 GCF_001447785.1 Gekko japonicus
CAACTTTGCCATGTGACTGGGGCCATAGTCCCTTGTCTGCTGTGCACTCGAGAAAGAGGTTTGGTGGGTCTAACAGAGTCTGCAAGAGAGGGCCACCAAAGGAAAAGCCAATTTCTTCACCTACGGTTGTCAGGTGTCCCCTAGCCATGGGTGAGATGAGGGTACTCCTGGAGATTTGGGGATGAAACCTGGGCAGGACAGAAAACTTGGTGGGGTACAGTACCATAGAGTTCACCCTTCAAAACAGCTATTTTCTCAAGGAGATCTCTGTAGTCAGCAGCGCTCTCTGCGGCCAGGCAGGAGTCAAGATGGATGCGGGATTCTTCCGCAGAACAAACACAGAACAGGACAACCATTTCAGCCACAAACAGAAAAAGCTCCTGAAGCAACTTAAGTTTGCAGAATGTCTAGAAAAGAAAGTAGACATGAGCAAAGTAAACCTGGAAGTAATCCAGCCTTAGATAACAAAAAAAGAGTAACAGAAATCCTTGGATTTGAATATGGTGTAGTAATTGAGTTTATATTCAACCAGTTGGAAGTGAAGGTAATGATTTTGCTGTGTGACCTATCTTCATGTTCGTAAATGTATTGCATAATGCTTTGGAAACTGAAACTTCTCTATGGAAAACAGTTGATGAAATTAGGTGGGGATGTTGTTACAATGTATATTTGTGAATAAATCACTTTGTAAAACACTTTGTTAAGGTTGGTAGTTTTAGTGAAAGGTGCTTTAGTTTGCAAAACTGCTCAGGTGGAAAAAAATCAGACTTACTGTGTTGATTTTGCTGTTACATGTTAAGTTACTTTGACAGCAATTTTCTAATGATGATGTGATTTATGATTTAAAAGGCCTGAACCAAAATGGAAGTTATTCCTTGCGTCTGAAGTATAGCACCATCACCTTATTAGGTCACAGCAGAGTGAGTGTCCAATGTCGCTCTGACCAACTCCCTTGATGATGCAGTGTGTGTTTGGAGGTGAGTTGTGTAAAGTGGCCGAACCAAAGACAGACAAAGCATCCAGCAAAGAGCAATTGGGCAAAGCTTTACGATTTTTGCTCACAAAAAAATGTGAGCTTAGAGGGAGCATTGGAAGCAACATCTACTAGTGATATCTTGA
>NW_015185411.1:0-1217 GCF_001447785.1 Gekko japonicus
CCATCTAGTCCAACCCCCTGTTCAGTGCACAATCAGCCCTAGAGCATTCCCGACCATTGTTTGTCCAGCCGCTGCTTAAAATATTGCATGGTGGCTCAGTACAGGGTGCGTGTGACAGTGGTTTTGTGACCAAGCTTTGTGTGCACAAGGTATAAGGGCTTTGGTTAAAGATTGTAGGAGAGAAACGTGGTTGCAAACGTCCTTTGCCAGGAAAAAGGGGTAGTGGGTGACTGCTTGCATAGACAGCAGTTGGGTTGGTAGTACACGGGGGTGCACAGCAGAAACACAAGATCTGTCTGAATGTATAGGGATTGCGGTGGAACCTGGTGAAGAGCTTAGGGGCAATAAAGGGGTCATTATGGTATCAAATTTGGGCCCTGTGGCACCTTAGCGACCAACAAGGTTTCCGGAATATAAGCTTTCAAGAGTCAAAGATTCCTCCGTTTGATATGAGTCGGAATGGAGACCTCTGCGTCTTTATATCACAGTTAGAAAATAGGAGGGGTGACATAAAGAAGGGACTTTGGAAGAAGAAGAAGAGATTGAATTACGCGCCGCTCTTCACTACCCGAAGGAGTTTCAGAGCGGCTTACAATCTCCTTCCCCTCCCCACAACAGACACCCTGTGAGGTAGGTGGGCCCGAGAGAGTTCTTTCGAGGACTGCCCTTGAGAGAACAGCTGCAGGTGGAGGAGTGGGGACTCAAATCTGCTTCTCCCAGATTACAGTCCACACTCCTAACCACTACACCAAACTGGATGCAGAGACTCAGAGATCCCTCTCCTGACCAGTGTTCCCTCTAAGCTGAGTTAGTGTGAGCTAGCTCACAGTTTTTAGCCTCCGGCTCACACATTTTTGACTTCGTTCAGGAAGGATGGCTCCAGAGCATACTGATTTATGCAGTAGCCAAATCACTCGCTCACAACTTTAATGCCAGTAGCTCACAAAGTAGAATTTTTGCTCACAAGACTCCACAGCTTAGAGGGAGCATTGCTCCTGACCGAGGTATAAACATTCTCCATTCCTGTTTGTATTGGATGAAGGGAGGTTTGAATCTCAAGATGCTTATACTCACCGAACTCTTGTTGGTGTCTAAGGTGCTACTGGACTCAAATCTAACTGCTCTATCACAGACCAACATGGATACTCCTTGGAAACGGTTTTCATTGTGGTTGGAGTCATCTCCAGTTGGTTTTGAGCAGCATTAGGGTGCCGGGC
>NW_015185412.1:0-1125 GCF_001447785.1 Gekko japonicus
AAATACAGATTTCAATATAGCAGTAAGAGGACGTCTACACTGCAGAGTTGCCTAGGCTGGCGCATCTTTCTCTGGCACTGTTTGGCGCAGCTGTGGCAGCGAATTGGCTTCGATCACCTGTGCCTGGCCCGCTCCCAGATCAGGCGGAATCGCTGGGCTTTCTCTCAGGACACATAGCTAATATTAGCCTGTCTGCCATCCACCCTAAAATCTATCTTTGAACTCCCCACCAGTGTTCCCTCTAAGCTGAGTTAGTGTGAGCTAGCTCACAGTTTTTTTAGCCTCTGGCTCACACACTTTTCTCTTCGCTCAGGAAGGATGGCTCCAGAGCAAATTGATGCAGCAGCCAAATCGCTCACTCACAACTTTCATGCCAGTAGCTCACAGAGTAGAATTTTTGCTCGCAAGACTCCACAGCTTAGAGGGAGCATTACTCCCCGCCCCTCACCCCGAGAAAAGTGCAATTGTGCATTCCCATTCCCGGGACACACTCCTGATAAAAAGGAGATCAATTTAAAACCAGTACCCTGCTCCAAAAGACAAACTCACTAAGTAATGCACTATCACGCATACTGATTTTGCAATCAGTGACAGGCAAGAGAGGCCAATGAACAGAGGAGCTTAAAAAAATCAGTCTTTCTTTTTGCATGGGCCAGCTATTAGGTAGAAGTGTAGCCCACTTCAAAGCGGTATTAAACCAAACCAATGCAAATAATTTTATAAGACCTGCACAGCCCTGGCACCACTTCCAGGTTTAAAACAGAAGTTCTTCCCATTCGGCCACTAACACAGAGATGCGCGTACGGCCAGACTAGCAACCATATTCTGTGGAGTGATAAATTCTATGGATTTATCTGCAAGGCTTTATGGAGCACCAGCTCCCACTGTTCACATACTGTAGATTCAGTGCTCACTGTCAACTTCAGTTTGCTGACAACCTCTAAAGTAAGCCAGTTGACAGAGACACCGCTGTAAAGCAGAAGGCTGGTTTGTTTTTTAATGTTTCAGCAGGCTGGAAAGGGCTTTCCTATACAATGAAGGATTTTCACTTTATGGTTCTCTAGACTCTGGTGCTCAGTTAAGCTTCTGTGCTGCCTAGAAAATGGCTTTGTAATAAATGGGGGT
>NW_015185413.1:0-1230 GCF_001447785.1 Gekko japonicus
ACTTTTGAGCATACCTGTACTCTGTAATCCCGTCTGTAGCCCGTGCCATTGGCCATATGTGAGAGAGAGGGATAATACAAATAGGGATGATAATATGTAAGAGAGGGATAATAATAGAGATACACATTAAAAATTCCAGCCTTTGACCAAAAGGTTTCTTCTTCCCTCAAGGGCTGTCATGGTGATTTTTGTAAAGGTAAAGGTAAAGGTTCCCTTGCTCGAAAGCCAGTCGAGTCCGACTCTAGGGTTGCGGTGCTCATCTCCGTTTCAAAGCCAAAGAGCCAGCACTGTCCGAAGACATTTCCATGGTCATGTGGCCGGCATGACTAAACACCAAGGCGCACGGAATGCTGTTACCTTCCCACCGAAGTGGTACCTATTTATCTACTTGCAATTTCTTGCTTTTGAACTGCTAGGTTGGCAGGAGCTGGAACTAGAGATGGGAGCTCACTCCGTCTTGCGGCACCCGGGTCTCGAACTGCTGAACTACTGACCTTCCACAGCCTGCAGTTCAGCGTCTTAACCACTTGAGCCACCGCAGCTCCATGGTGATTTTTGTGGACCTGGGTAAAAGATGGGCCACCAAAATCACTAACATACCCCTGCTGGGGCCAAGCAAAGGGGCAACTCTCACCCTGTGTGGGGCAGACAGGTCAGCAATGGAATGTAATGGAAGACTGAAATGTTCTCCCACTGGTTTCTGAGTGCTGTAATTTTTGAGGTCAGGTTTATGTCCATTTAGTCTTTTGCATAGAGACTGACATGTTTGTCTGAAGCAGAGAGTGGAAAGGCATTGTTGACACTTGATGGTCTATGTAATATTGGAAGGTGATCTAAGAGTGGCAGTCCTCACACCGAGAAGCTTCAAGGGGAGATTACAATGCAAGATAGCTTAACTGGAGTTCATTCACAAATTCAGAATAATGGACACCTCCAGGGCTGAATAGGGACGTAGGCTTCTTATCTCACCACAGATGCTAATTTTCTGCCCCTAAGAATTTCTCTTCTGCTCTAATCAAGCTGATTGTATTTTGCATTGTACCTCTGCATCCTGACATCTTTCTTTTCAACACCCCTCCCACCTTCTGATTGGAACATAAGGACTCGGGGATCTCCATTCCTACTGGTATCTGATGAAGGGAGCTTTGACTCTCAAAAGCACATACACTGAATGTCTTGCTGGTCTCAAAGATGCTACTGGATAAATCCTTCCTTCCTTCCTTCCTTCCT
>NW_015185414.1:0-1092 GCF_001447785.1 Gekko japonicus
GTCTCCAAAGGGCAAAAGGAGAAGTGGACATGCCATTTTCCACCCTATGCACTTGCTCACCAAAAGGTGTGCTTCCCTGCAGTCCAGCCACAGTCCCACAACACCCTGGCCAGTGGTGGAGCAGGAGAGGGGGTCACTGGGGTGGACTCAGATGTGGGGGCATGCAGCACCACCCTCCGATCTGCCAATTCCCTCCTCAATGGTGCAGAAGTGGTCGTGGACTGGAAGGACCATCCTTCCCCTCTCTCCTTCCAATCGAAGGGCAATCAGTGCCCTGAGGCTGTAGTTCCTAATCCATTCTGCATTCATCATTACTTCCATGTGTAGCAATGTGTTAGCAAAGTACTGCAATAGCAACTATGCAAGAAATGTGGCATTCCTTGCTGCCAGTATGCAAGAAATGTGGCATTCCTAGCTGTCAGTATGTCACCACCTCCAAAAACACAGAGTCGGCCCTCTGCATTGGCTTCCCCCTACCCTTTCACTCTTGAGACCCTGTGATCCCCTGCCCCCTCACTGTTACCTTCACAAATGTCTACCCCCTGGGTGACAGAAGCCCCCTCTTTTTAGAGCAGACACTCAGTTATGAACTTCATTTATCCACTCTATCTAAAGCCGATCTTTCTCCCTCACGTGGCTTACATCATTCCCCTCTTGAACATTTTATGCTCACGAGAACCCTGTGAGGTTGGTTAGGCTGAGAGTGTGCATCTGGCCCAAGACTACCCATCGAGCTTCTATGGGAAAAGGGGGGAATGGGATCCAAGTCTGCCAGATCCAGCCTCACGCTCTACTTCCCTCACCAAGCTGGCTCATTCACCCAGACCACTCTCTGGCCCCTCCCCTCTTCACACAGCAGCCTACGAGGTGAGGAAGCAAACGTTGTTCGGTCAGCTTTGGAGGTGCCGCTGGGCCTCTGCTATGTTTGGCAGATGACTACGACCAGTGAGACCTGCACAGTCATCCACGGCCACCCAAGGCACCTGAGTACCCTCCATCCTGGACAAGTCCTCGGTAAGCCCTCAGGGGAAGAGTGACAGATGGGCAGTGGAGGGAGTGGGGTAGGGAGGGATGTGGAGCTCCTGTCATGTA
>NW_015185415.1:0-1189 GCF_001447785.1 Gekko japonicus
GCCGAGGCAGGCTCAGGGTGGCTGACACAATATTATAACAAGGTACAACAGTTAAATTAATAAACTTGCCGTAAAATAGATCTAAAACAATACATAAAGTGCTAGCGCAATATAACGACGGCGGGCATCCGCCAGCCAGCTGGAAACGTTTTTCCGGGTTTTATCGGCGGAGCACGGGCTCTTCCGTTGGTATAAAAAGGTAAAGGTTCCCCTTGCTCGAAAGCCAGTCGAGTCCGACTCTAGGGTTGCGGTGCTCATCTCCATTTCAAAGCCAAAGAGCCAGCGCTGACTAAACACCAAGGCGCACGGAACGCTGTTACCTTCCCACCAAAGTGGTACCTATTTATCTACTTGCAATTTCTTGCTTTCGAACTCAGTTAATATTGGGGCCAGGGTCTCAAACAGATGGTTGCGGCTCCCTAATCGAAGGCCTGGTGGAAGAGCTCCGTTTTACAGGCCCTGCGGAACCTGAAGTGATACTTTTTATGGCAGCCCTTATAGCCGAAACTGGCCCTCTCCCATCAGAGAGCTTGGAAACTAAGCTGGGTTGACCACCATCAGTACTTGGTTGGGAGATCAGCCAAGGAAGGCCAAGTCTCGCTACGCAGAGGACGGCACTGGCAAATAACTTCTGCTTATCTCTCGCCTTGAAAACTCCATAAGGTGGAATTTCATAGGGTCGCCATGCTTCGGTGACGACTTAACGGCACGTTTTGCTTACTTTTCCCCCGTTTCACCAACCTCCTTATTTTCATAACTCAGAGTTCCGAAGATTTTGCCCGGTTTATTTTCCCAGATGGAGAACTCTATATAACAGGGGTGGCCAAACTTGCTTAATGTAAGAGCCACATAAAATAAACATCAGATGTTTAAGAGCCGCAAGACATGAACAAATATTACGCATGGTTTTTGTCAGGCCTGCCCCGCCCGTGGCCGTGGTGCCGGTCCTGGGAGTTGGAGGGAGTTAGTTAAGGAGGAGTTTGCTGTGGGGCCTCAGATAGGCAGGGGACGGGGTTAACGTCACTCCTTAAGTCCTTCCACCGGCGTGCATAGGACACCTCTTGTTCTCCTTCTCTTGCTCGCTCTCCGTTTCTCTCCGTTCAGTTCCGTTGCACGTTTCTCCTCCTTGGCCCCTCTGCATCTCTCTCTTATTCCCCCTTCTCCACTCCCAGCACCGTCTGTGTTTCCC
>NW_015185416.1:0-1155 GCF_001447785.1 Gekko japonicus
AGCACAGGTAGGTGAGGAGAAAGAGCCAGGGTTTAAATCCCCTTACCTTCGTGCTCGGTTGTTGCTAAAAGTACACAGAACCTCACTTCTGCAACAGGAGTATTCTGACATGATATTAGGAGCTTCCAGTGTCCCCCCCCCCCTTTTGTCTGCTTAGTTTGGATTGAGGCTGCAGCGTGAAGGTTTAGACTTCCACACTCTGTTGATGGTCTTGCAGCACTACTGTTTGCCCCACTGGTGGGGTCTGAATATTCCACCAGTGGAGCAAATAGCAACTTCACAGGGAAGAGGAGGAGGAGCAGATTGGATTTATACCCTGCCCTTCACTTGAAGTCTCAGAGCGGTTTACAATCTCCTTTCCCTCCCCCTCCCCACAACAGACACCCTGTGAGGTAGATGGAGCTGAGAGAGCTCTCTGGAGAGCTGCCCTTGAGAGAACAGCTCTGAAAGAACTTATGACTGGCCCAAGGTCACACCAGCAGCTGCACGTGGAGGAGTGGGGAATCAAACCAACCCGGTTCTCCCTGATTAGAGTCCGCGCTCCTAACCACACCAAAGATGGCCATTTGCTTGATGTTGGTAGGGAAATCCCTGCTGGCGATCCCTTGTACCCTGCCCACACTCAGTGGGGCAGCAGAGGAAAACTGGTGGTGGTGGTGGTAGTGGAATGGCATCCCTTGAAGTCACTTCTAGCAGTGCAACTAGAAGTGGTGTTGCGGGACGCTGGCCCCAGTCACACGGAGAATTTGCCACGCGAAAGGCACAAATGTTGGGTGGATTTTCGGGGCACGATCACACCGCGACATCTGGGACGCGTAGCGCACCCGTGGCCAACCTGTGGCATCCTGCCGAAGCTGCGGCATTAAAAAGTACCAAGGAAAGTGCACTAGTATCTGGAAAATGCGCGGCACAGGTGGCCGTCTGATCACGGGAGCGCTAGTATCCCGTGGCATCTGGCGCCTGTCCACGTCCCGTCGCAAACCGGATGTTTTTCGTAAGCGCATGCGCACAAACACAAAACTGAAAGCAGTGCTGCTCCGCGGAACTTTGCATGTGCACAAACGTGAAATGCTCGTGTGATCCCGCTGCGCCGCTTCTTTGCCCCACTGCAGCATCGCCGTGCGACCGCCAGCTAACAGCCGAAGCATGGAGACT
>NW_015185417.1:0-1102 GCF_001447785.1 Gekko japonicus
GGATCTCAGTTTGGTTATTAATTGGGGGGGGGGGTCCAAAATGGAACCCGTACAGCAATTGTAATTCATAAGGACTGCTTTGGATACACTGGCATGCTCCTTTTTACTTATTGATATAAGTCATATTATACAAACTTTAATAAGGCATTTTTCTGCTAACTATTACCAGGATGCCCTCCGTATCTAGAAGCTTTTGGATATGGTGGCCTCTACTACCTCTGTGCTTTCCCTAGCTAGGTTAAAAAGTGAGCTTTGCAGATTGGTTCATGAGGGTCTTTGACCGTTTGGCCAATTTGCAGAAACTGAAGCTTTCTATCAGACTTAGTATCTGAAATCTTTATCCTGGTGGTTGGAGGACACCGACATTTTCGAAGGGATGGCATTTGCTCCTCTGTTGTCAGAGGTCACAGTCAGTACTTAAACCTTCTTAGATGGCAGCAGGGGAAGGGGGCGCATTGTCAGGATTTTTCAGTTCCTGATATTTGGCAAACGTTGAGCAAAAGTTGCACATCAATGTCCTAGAGCTACGTGATGTACGTTATGCACTTGTTTCCTTTGCAGCAGGATTGTACAAATCTGCACAGACAACACCACAGCAGTGTAGTATGTCAACAAGCAGGGTGGTACTGCATCTACGACACATTGCGAAGATGCTATGGCTGTCTGAGACTGGGCATCCCAAAACCGTATGCTATCGCAAGGCATCTGTATCACTGGCTCAGCGAAGACAAGGGCAGTTGCACTAAGCAGGGCCGGGCTCTCACCACACAAATAGACGCCTATGTACATCTAGTTCCAGCTTGAGTTACACGCCTGGCATTCATCTTCTGCTCATTTCTTCAAACATCCACCATTGAAACTGTCGCATGAGTTGCAGTTATCTGTATGAAAAAGAACTAGACACATGTTTGCAATGAAAGCTCAAACTTCCCAGAAAATGTAGGAACCACTTTATTTGGCATTAGAGGCGAATGTTGCTGACTCATCAGACTCCATATGTAACTTTCACTCAAGGAGTTGGTTGTTTGGAATGGGTTTTATATCTGATAAAATGCCAATGGTGATGGTGGCGACGGACCTGTTTGAGACAACAATGGGGGAT
>NW_015185418.1:0-1150 GCF_001447785.1 Gekko japonicus
ACTCAAAACTTTGTCCTGTTGCTTCAGACTAACCGGGGTATAAGCTTTTGAAGCATGCACACTTGTTGGGATTCTTACTTAAAGTAAATCAGCAGAGTATTAAAGAGACCGAGTCCATGGTGTGTGTAAAATAATATAAAAGTTTACTATAACCTAGCATGGGAAAAAGGTACACAGGATATAAAATAACAAAGAGCTAAATGGTCTACATCCTTACAGCTAGAAGGTAAAACTGGAAGAATGGCGTCTCCTTCTCTAGTCAGAACAAAGAAACACAAAGACGGAAGCCATAAAATGCTAATACTTGACACTTTGTTTCCAATCAGAGCAGCAAACTACCTCCAAAGTTCCCGGGCTTCCTATAATCTAAATAGATTGGTTACAAACAAACATGTGACTTAACAAACATCATTAACCCAGTAAATACTGAAAGTGTTTTAACTTGTAACACCCAACAACACTTCTTCAGATACATACGCATGGAAGTTTATACCCAGAATTAAAACTTTGTTGGTTTTAAAGGTGCCACTGGACTCAGACTTTGTCCTGTGAGCTGGGTTAGGCTGAGAGTGTGTCACTGGCTCAAGGCCACCCAGCAAGCATCCATGGCATGAGTGGGGATTCGAACCTGGGTTTCCCAGACCCTAGCAGTCCAACACTTCAGCGACCACATCATGTTGGTCCTCCAAGAGCTTTAAAAACTGAGTTAAGATACTTTCTACTCTACTTTTCCCCACTGTGATTCCCCACTCCTCCACTTACAGCTGCTGGATGACCTTGGGCAAGTCGTAGTTCTGATAAGAGCTGTTCTTGAAAAAGAGCAGTTTCTGTCAGAGCTCTCTCAGCCCCACCTACCTCACAGGGTGTCTGTTGTGGGGAGGGGAAGGAAAAGGAGTTTGTAAGCCGCTCTGAGACACCTTTGGGGAGTGAAGGGTGGGGTATAAACCCAATCTCTTCTTCCTCTTCTTCTTTCTCTTTTTTTGCCATCAACTTGGCTTTGGTTAGTATTTGGAAGATGTGCAAAGATGAAACTAAATGACAAGTGAAGGTTATAAGTTCAACTGTTGTAAAGCAACAAATATGTCAAAATAGCACATAAATGTGTAAAGGTATCTTCTCTGATTGTGGAAAGTCAAGTGATACACTCCAT
>NW_015185419.1:0-1113 GCF_001447785.1 Gekko japonicus
GCTCTCAAGCATCTGATGTTTATTCCATGCGGCTCTTGCACCGAGCGAGTTTGGCCACCCCCTGCCACAGGACTATGCTTGTTTCGCCCTTACCTGGATGGCCCAGGCTAGGCCAGTCTCGCCAGATCTCAGAAGCTAAGCAGGACTTGGATGGGAGGCCACCAAGGAAGTCCCAGATTGCTATGCAGAGACAGTCAATGGCAAACCACCTCGGCTTGTCTCTTACCTCGACAACCCTACTGGGTCACCACAAGTCAGCTGCAACTAGACAGCATTTTAGAGTTGCCAACCTCCAGGTGGTAGCTGGAGATCTTCTGGGACTACAACTGTCTCCTGGAGGAGACAGAGATGAGTTCCCCTGGAGACAATGGCTGCTTTGGAAGGTGGACTGTATGGCATTGTACCCCACTGAAGTCCCTCCCCTCCCCAGACCCCACCCTCTTCATTCTCCACCTCCCCCCAAATCTCCTGGTATTTGCTGTTGTAGATTTTCTGGGTTGTCTGGCTGTGGTTTTGCCATTGCCAGACCTGATGTTCCGCCAGCAGCTGTGACTGGCATCCTCAGAGGTATAACACAGAAAGACGGAGTACTCTCTGGGTCAAGGGGAGAAGAAAAATGGTAGGCAGGTAATTTATATCTACGCAGGAAGGTGGGGGAGGGCAGAGTCATTATCTTGTAAGAGTTCCCCAGGCTGTGGACATGCTAATGGTGGAGCTTTCCTGAGGAGGTTCTTTTGCATATGGATTGGCTGTTTCCTGAGGAGGTTCTTTTGCATATGGTAGTTCTCAGCCAGGAGCTGGCAACCCTGTTCCACCACCAGGCCTTCTCTGGATGTCCGTAGAACCTTGGTCAAGACGCCCCCCCCAAGCCTCATGGGCCCCTCCATCTCACTGTCCACTCACTGGCCCTTTTCATCTGGGCCCAGTCCTTACTACTACTTCTACACAGAGAGAAAGGTTGACATGAACAGTCACTGTTGGTTTGTTCACATAAAACTGGCATAGTTGGCAGCAATTGCAAAGCGGAGAAGCAGCGGGTCAGGGGTCTAGAGGTGTTGGCACTGGCCTCAGGGTTTGGGGTATGTTCATAAGAACATAAGGGATGCCAATGTT
>NW_015185420.1:0-1134 GCF_001447785.1 Gekko japonicus
ATGGATCAGTACAAGCAGAGGAGCAAGTCCACCCCAAAAAACTGCAGTTTCCAAAGCCAGAGAGTTCACCCAACTTCCCCTCTCTACCCTCGCCCAAAGCAGCCTGAAAGACAGCATTTGCCAGAGGGTATGTCATTTCACTGGCTCCCTGCTCATGAATGAGTTTGCACACTTTCTCCAGTGCTCACTCATGCACAGTCAGGGCTATTTTGGGGCAGGAACGCACAGGAACGGAGTTCCGGCTGGCTCCTGAGTTGGCCACACCCAACAGCAGAAACTCATTAGGATTGGCTAGAGTAGGCGTGTATGGCCTAACATGCAAAGGAGTCCCTGCTACAAAAAAAACGCCCTGGGTTTTGACAACAAACAAGGTAAAAAGAATAAGAAGCAAAAGGTGGGTGTGGCTGGATGACCACACTTCTGGCAACAGGGGGCTGCAACCTAATATGCTAATGAGCCTATTGGTGTGGCCTATTATGCTAATGAGTTCCTGCTGGGCTTTTTCTACAAAAAAAGCCCTGTGCACAGTGAATCACCTTTCACATCAGTCCCCTACCGTCTCTGCACAGTGTCAAACTCAACTCTCATTTGCCATGGTTATTGCTGTTCTTTGGTCTTCTGTCATTCTGGTTGGGGGGAGGGAGTCTAGGAGCATGCGAGTGTGTGAATGTGAGGGCTGCAAAAAGTGTCCAAGCTTGTAACTATGTTAAGCGGGGTCTCCCTTCTCTGGGAAGTATGTGTGCTTGACCTTGGATAGCAGACGCTGCTAGATACTAAGCTTGCAGGTGTTGGGGGAGGGCTAACAGTGCATTGTAGATTTAGGCAGGCTGGATGGGTTGGTGTGATTGGACTGATCATCGGGGGGAGGGGGGGGGGGGGTTGTTTGAATTTTGTTTAATACCAGAACTGGTGCCAAGAGGGTCAGTTCTGACACAGATAGTCTCAGCTAGGCACATTCTCATCTCTCAATAAACAAATCACTGCCAAGAAACTGTTGTTGGGAGTAAGTTTGTTCAAGAATGTGACACACAGCTCCACTCAGCAGATCTATAGATCTGAATGGAAGAAGACTGTCATGCCGGGGTACATATAAGTTGGGGGCATTTAAATTTCTTGTGGGGCACTGTTAATTAA
>NW_015185421.1:0-1082 GCF_001447785.1 Gekko japonicus
AGGAAGTTGACAAACTGCTCCTGGCTGTTCATCCTATAACATGCTGCCTTGATCCGTGCCCGTCACGGCTAATTAAAGCTCGCCACAATGGGTTTCGAGGCACCTTGAGGGAGATTATCAACAAATCCCTCATTGAGGGTCAGTTCCCTGGGGTGCTTAAGGAAGCAGTGGTCTGCCCTCTGTTGAAAAAACCATCTCTGGATCTGGCTGAATTGGCCAACTATTGGCCAGTTTCCAATTTGCCCTATTTAGGCAAATTAATAGAGAGAGCGGTAGCGAGCCAGCTACAGAGCTTTTTGGATGATGCTTCCATCTTGGATCCCTTCCAGTCCGGCTTCCGCCCTGGTCACGGGACAGAGACGGTGCTGATCACCCTCACAGACGACCTCAGTAGGCATCTGAATCGAGGCGGATCGGCGGTGCTGATGTTGTTGGACCTGTTGGCGGCGTTCAACACAGTCGACCATCAGTTACTAGTCTGCCAACTCGCCGATATAGGAATCCAGGGGCTTGCCTTACAATGGCTTGCTTCCTTTCTCCAAGGTTGGGGACAAAGGGTGGCACTAGGGGAACAGCAGTCCAAGAGGCACCCACTGGATTGTGGAATGCCTCAAGGGGCACTGCTTTCCCCGATGTTATTTAACATCTATATGCGCCCCCTTGCCCAGATAGCCCAGAGGCATGGGTTGGGATGTCACCAGTACGCTGATGACACCCAGCTCTATCTAATGTTGGGCAGCTGGTCAGACTCCAGACCAGAATACCTGGACCGGGCATTACAAGCCGTGGCTGGTTGGCTTAAGCAGAGTTGGCTGAAACTGAATACGACGAAGACGGAGGTCCTGTGCTTGGGTCGGGGCGGTCTGGGTGTGGGGATCCCACTCCTGACCTTTGATGGGGCACCGTTGGTGCCAGTGCTGGAGGTTAGGAGTCTGGGAGTGCTCCTGGATGCCTTCTTAACAATGGAGGCCCAGGTAGCAGCCACTGCCAGGCCCACCTTTTACCATCTACGGCTGATTAGGCAGTTGGTTCCCTTTCTTGACTGTGCCAAACTGGCAACAGTGATCCATGCGGTGGTCACC
>NW_015185422.1:0-1216 GCF_001447785.1 Gekko japonicus
GGGCGGTTTACACAATGCATAAAAATACACTTAAAATCCATCATATTAAAGTTTCTTTAAGACTCCTTATGACAGGGAAAAGTGGGTTATAAAAAGCCAGTTTGGTGTGAGAGCCAGTTTGGTGTAGTGGTTAAGGGAGAACAGGGTTTGATTCCCCACTCCTCCACTTGCACCTGCTGATGTGACCTTGGGCAAGCCCTAGTTCTGATAAGAGCTGTTCTTGAAAAAGAGCAGTTTCTGTCAAGAGCTCTCTCAGCCCCACCTCCCTCACAGGGTGTCTGTTGTGGGGAGGGGAAGGGAAAGGAGTTTGTAAGCCGCTCTGAGACACCTTTGGGTAGTGAAGGGCGGGGTATAAATCCAATCTCTTCTTCTTCTTCTCTTCTTCTTCTTCATGAACATACCACAATGCTGTGGGGTGGGGGTGGGGATTCTAACAGCATTTAACCCAGGTCGATTAACCCTCAATGTCACGTGTTAATCACTCTTTGGGTGAAGAAGTACTTCCTTTTATCTGTACTAACCCGACTGCTCAGCAAGTTCTTGTATTGTGAGAAAGGGAGAAAAGTACCTGCTCTATCCGATGCATAATCTTATAAACCTCGATCATGTCACCCCTCAGCCGTCGTTTCTCCAGGCTAAAGAGAAGATGCAAGGTGAGTTTATCTGGTGTGGGAATTCCGGTCTTGTTCTCCCTGTCCCTATTAGGCTTCTGCATAAGTCAGTGTCCTAGATGTGACAACTGAAGGGGACAGAGCCAATCCAGAACAGTGACTCATGCAGAGATGCTATAGGAAGCCTCTCAGAGGACAGGCAACTAATTCTAGTGTGTGCCTGTATCAGGAGTGATAAACTGATATGATCACGTTGCAGAGAGGGAACACCCTTCCTCCCTTTCCCAGGCTGGCAGAGGCTAATTGGGAGAAAACAGAAAAGGAGGTTAGAGCAGTGAGTCATGCAGGGACGCATCGGGCAGTGAATGGGTACTCTGGCCACTTAGGAGCCTTGTAATTATTGAATTAATTCATTACAACACACGGTTTAGGGTATATTAACTTGCATTCACATGATCAAACCCCCAAAGCATTAGGTAATCCCATAGCATCATTCAACAGGCGGTTGCTCATTCTTTTCACACATTTGTGTGTGTGTGAGTGTGTGAAATCTGATGGTGCGCTGTGACTCTCAAAAGCTTCTGTTGGTCTTTCAGGTGCTACTG
>NW_015185423.1:0-1091 GCF_001447785.1 Gekko japonicus
CTCACAAGATTTCACAGCTTAGAGGGAGCGTTGCAACCGGCCCCCAAAGGCGATCCACTGGCAGCCACGCTTGCCGTAGAGCCGTTGGAATACAGGCAAGTCCCTCCGCTTGTGTCGTGAAAGACTTAATCTGTGTGGTTTGTGTTGATAGCTCGCAACTGATTAGCACAGGACCCATTAGACATCTTGTCGGTTTTCCCCTCTGGAGAACGAGGAGGTGGGGTTCTAAAGAAGAGGTTGGAAGTTTTCCCATTGGTTCAACGGTTCTGTTGGGGTTCTTGCATGCTTCTGGTCACTTTCTGTTCCTTTGTTCTAGAGATCGTGAGGTCTTTGACCATCACGCAGGTCAGACCAGGGGAGAAGAGTCAGTATTTTCAATTCCAAATGTAACCCCCCCCTTTTATTAGTCTTTAGTAAAGTTTTTATTTGAAACAAAGACACACGACTAAGAGCTGCACTTATTCCGCTGTGTGTTTGGTGCTCTGCTAAACTTTGGACAACTCCCACCCACCCCCATGTGCAGAAGGCACCGATTCTATTTTTTTCAGCGCCAGGAACAGGAGGGGGGGCAGGAGCAACACCCCCTCCCACCCAACTCAGGTGTGCCCAGAGAACTGTCCAGAGCAGGCAAGGGATCCCCAGGGACAGCCAGTCACGTGACTCTCTTGCGACAGTGACCCAGCTTTTGAATCTTTTCTCTTTCTTTATATGCATGCATTTCCATGGGTCAAGGTGGGATTCCCCCGACAGGGATTTTCATTTATTTCCTTTATTTACCCCCCCCCCGTCCCTGCTTCTCCCTCCTGAGGACCCAAAGTGGTTCCCCACCCTCTCACCTTCTCCATTTGATCTCTACAACAACCACAACCAGCCCCCCTGGTGTGTGTATGGCTGGCTGCAGGAAACTTCCAAAGTGGAGTGGGCATTGGAACCCCACTCCCTAACCATGGCACCAGGCCGAGGGTCCCAGTGGGGGCTTCCTGCTTCACTTCGGGTGAGTTTCTGGGGCCAGGAATTCCAGGGACTCGATGTCACGGGCAGGGAAAGGAGAGCCAGTCTGGTGTAGGAGCGTGGACTCTCATCTGGGAGAA
>NW_015185424.1:0-1157 GCF_001447785.1 Gekko japonicus
TGGTAGAAATACCTTTTATGATGGAGACTTTACAAAAGATGGGCTTCCGGGAGAACTTCCTAAAAGCTATGAAAGCTCTGTATACGAATCCCAAATCAAAGGTCTGGGTGAATGGCTGCTCTTCATATTCATTTCATCCTACAAGAGGCACAAGGCAAGGCTGCCCATTATCTCCCTTGCTGTTCGCATTGGCAATAGAAGAGAAGAAGAGAAGAGATTGGATTTATACCCCGCCCTTCACTTGGAGTCTCAGAGCGGCTTACAAATTCCTTTCCCTTCCCCTCCCCACAACAGACACCCTGTGAGGTGGGTGGGGCTGAGAGAACTCTGACACAAATAGCTCTTTTTCAAGGACAGCTGTGTCAGAGCTTGTGACTGACCCAAGGTCACATCAGCAGGTGCAAGTTGAGGAGTGGGGAATCAAACCCGGTTCTCCCAGATTAGAGTCCGCTCACTTAACCACTACACCAAACTGGCAATAGAACCTTTGGCGGAGGAATTGCAACATAGTGAAGAATTTTCTGGAATTGTTATGGGTGAATCTGAGCATAAAGTCAATTTATATGCGGATGTATATCTCCAATCCCATACAATCACTATCGTACATACAGCGCATCCTGGCAAGATTTGGGAAAGCGTCAGGACTTAAGATCAATCCATCTAAATCAGAAATCTATCCAATTTGGGTGTCACCTGGTTTAAAGGTGCAGATCACAAAGAATTCGACCTTTACATGGGTCACAGAGTCCTGGCGACATCTGGGGGTCAAATTCCCATTGGAGCTTAAGGAACTCCTGCATCATAATTATGACAAGTTATATGAATCCATAAACATACAACTTGATGATTGGGGCAATTGTAACTTCTCCCTACCTGATAGGCTTCATCGGATAAAGAGTTTCATTCTGCCTAAGTTTTTGTTTCTATTTCGAATGCTTCCAATACATATACTAGACAAAAATCTGCGACGATGGCAAAAGACCCTTGTTTCATTCTTGTGAGAAGGGAAAAGGTCCAGGATTAGCTCGAGTATCTTGACTAAGCTGGCTTCGCGAGGAGGGTTGGATTTTCCCCTCCTAGGTGCTTATCATCAAGCTTTATTCTAGCGACAATAGTGACAGCACAGCAAGAATCTCCACCACTTTGGTGCCAGATGG
>NW_015185425.1:0-1190 GCF_001447785.1 Gekko japonicus
GCTCCTAACCACTACACCAGACTTGCTCCAAGAGCAAGGCCTTCTCCAAAGATACTGTGAACTCCACAGTTTTCACACCCTCTAGCCCCGTCTGATCTAATCTGTCTGAACAAATTAACTTAGCATAAGACCACACCGACTCACAGCGAGCCACTTGACATCCATGTGCATGCAGAAGCATACTGTTATAAAGAAAAATACATGCTTGCAACCAGCAAGGGTGAAGGGGTGTGTGTGTGTGGAAACATTCACCACCTGCTTGCTTTTGCCCCCCCCCTGTTTTGCATCTTGTTTGTCAGTTCACCCTCCAGCGAGCGATTATCACGAGTGCCACGTCAGGTTGGCAAGCCCGCTATCTACCTGCACGGCAGCGGTGGGTGAGAAAGGGAAGCCCCGACCGATCGGAGGACTGACATCGAAAGCAGGCCGGGAGACCGCAGAGCCACAGACGAGCAGGTGTGCGTGGCTAACTAGACTGACGCAGACCGGCCAGGAGGGAGAAAAAGGAAACAGGGTTGAGAGCCCTTGCCTGTCGCCTCTTACCCAAAAGGCATAATGCCACAAGCGAAAAGTGGAAGAGGAGGAGGAAGAAGAAGATGAAGAGGAGGAGGAGGAGGAGATTGGATTTGTACCCCGCCCTTCACTACCCAAAAGAGTCTCAGAGCAGCCTACAAACTCCTTTCCCTTCCCCTCCCCACAACCGACACCCTGTGAGGTGGGTGGGGCTGAGGGAGCTCTGACAGAAACTGCTCTTTTTCAAGAACAGCTCTTATCAGAACTACGGCTTGCCCAAGGTCATCCAGCCAGGTGCAAGTGGAGGAGTGGGGAATCAAACCCGGATCTCCCAGATTAGAGTCTGCGCACTTAATCACTACACCAAGCTGGCGAAACTATCTGCGTTCTGCACTGAGCAATGAGGGGCTGTTTGAGACACAGGGCAGAATCCAAGGATAGAGTGATCTCGGACTCCACCACTGTAGGCTACAGGTAGGGGTGGCATGTTTTGGGTTCCTCCACCCCCCAAAAGAACTCGGGAGTTCTGCAAACTGAATGTCAGGGAAGGCCAAACCTTGATAGGCAAATCTTGTATACGGAGGGAGTTTACCAGTGTAGCATAGTGGTGAAAAGTGTTCCACTAATATCCAGGAGACCCGGTTTCGGATCCCCACTTGGGTCATGGAAGCTTGCTG
>NW_015185426.1:0-1061 GCF_001447785.1 Gekko japonicus
CCATGAGCCAAAGGCGCCATCAGCATCAAAGCCATGAGTGAGCCCACACCTGACCATTGTGTAAATTAGTTTTATAGAAGATTAACCCTGTAAAAATCTCAGAATGTAATGCACATGGCTCTGTGCCTGCTCACTCCAGATTCTAGTCCAACTCTCTAACCACTATACCCTGCTATAGAGAAAAAAAGCAGCCCATTGCCCTACCTCGCTGAAGGACAAAAAAAGCTGGGGGAAGGAATGGGTAGAAACTGTAAAAGACCAGTTCGTGGACATACCAGAACCTCAGGGGACAAACCCAAAAACAATTACATACATTATTCTTCGCAACATGTTTGTTGCAATCACTGCAAATATTTAAATATCCTTCCATCGTTACAGCTTTGATGTTTCTTTTTAAGATCTATTACTATCAATCACTCAGCTGATTCACATTATAATTCTGGAACAGAACTACCTAAGTATAATCTAGAAGCATTCAGTCATAGCCTATGGGTTTGTAACAAATTTCAAATTCCTTCTGGTTATCAATGAAACCAAATCCACTTAATAATATTCCTACAAACACAACACAGATTTTCCACTGTTGATATATGAGCTTGTTGTTATATGGGAAAGAATCTTCTATTAAAATCTACTAGCTTTGTAAGATGTTTGAGACTGACTTGCAGATTCAGCCTAAAAACAATGGAAAACATTAAATGTAAATACATTTTGGGCATTATAAATGCATGAGTTAACAAAATATTTTATCTTCCACATTTTGCCTATTGCCTTATTTTGGACCCTGCAGAATCTGTTTCCCATCATTTCTCTTTAGTTGGTGACTCTGTAGCAAAGCTTCCAATTGGCTTTTCTACCAAGTAGTGATGTGCAACTGGAACCCACCCAACAGCTAACTTACCTTTTTTTGCCCTTCATCGTCAGCTTTCCATTTCCACATGTTAAGGAATGTGCCTAAAATAGTATTTAATTTGTATTGTGCTGATACATGTATGTTTTGAATGTACTTACATTGTGTATGGGTTGGGAAAACTGCGTGCTTTGGTCTGCCTGCATTTGGA
>NW_015185427.1:0-1082 GCF_001447785.1 Gekko japonicus
ATACCTGGAGATTTTGAGGGTGGAGCCCGACGAGGGCAGAGTTTGGAGTAGAATGCCATAGAGTCCACCTTCCAAAGTAGCCGTTTTCTCCAGGTGAACTGATTTCTGTCGCCTGAGGATCAGTTGTAATCCAGGAGATCTCCAGCTACTGCCTGGAGGTTGGCAACGGCTAGTAAGTCTGTGCTGGACTATAGACACGTTTCTTCTTTGTCCTTCGGGTTGATGGGCCTCAGGCAGCCAAGGTGTTGTACTGGGACAAACGTGTATGTAGTAGTAATAAACATAGCTATTTTTCTAATTCTCCAGAAACCTTTTGTATATATTGGATCTGTTCAGTCATCAGAACTGTTTAACATTCTTAGAACTGCCATATCCATCAGTTTCCTGTGGGAGAGACCATATGCCTCGAGTTGTTTGGAAACTGTTATAAAGACGGTAATGGGAGACCATAACTAAGATTGTCTGTTCACTGAGACAGAAAAATGGATATCCTGTGGATCCTTCACCGTTAGGGTCACTGTTCTTACTCTTTGCATAGTGTCACAGATCTGTTTATACCTCTGGGAAGCATTGCATGGCCTTTCCACCCCACAGTTTAAACCTTTCGCCTCTGCTGCTGTGGTATCTGTTATCTGCCAACTGAGGATAGTACTTCACGTATCTGACAGAGTGGGCTCTAGACAGTGGTAAATCTATTTTCGGTGCTTCAAGAGTGGTGCTGCATCAGATTAGCATATGGGTCTATCGTTCAGATTTAAAACGTTGGCTTCCCAATTTGTGTCCCATGCTAAGCATGTGCATAAGATTTTTTTTTTAAAAAAACTGGAGACCCAAAGGACTTCAGAAACCTGAGGCCTGTGGGGGGGAGTATGCCTGACCCCATCCAAGATGGCGGAGGGCAGGAGGACTATTTAGTTACTTATTTTATTACGTTTAGATCCCACCCTCCCAGCCATGGCCGGCTCAGGGCAGCTAGGCAGGTGGGGGAGGAATCTTACAGTACCACAATACTGTGAGTACTCCTTTCTATGAGGAAGCGCCTCACAGTACAACACTGTGAGTACTCCTTTCTATGAGGAAGC
>NW_015185428.1:0-1089 GCF_001447785.1 Gekko japonicus
TCAGTGATGAGATTAGTAATTGCTAGGGACGGGCACGAACTGAATTATGAACTGAAATTTGTCATGAACTGACCCCGGTTCATGGTTCATGAACCTCAGTTTGTGTGATTGAGTTTCCCACGAACCACCCACAAACCGAACCATTTTCCATGTAGGTTCATGAGGTTTGTGTACCAGTATCACACATGTTGGCACTGATGAATCAATTGTCCAGGCATCAGGGGATGGGGATGGACTTCTGCAGTCCTGGAAGCACAAATAGTGGCCCTCCAAAGGTTGATAGGCAGCTCTGGCTGCCAACCAGAGAGCTCCCATTCTGCTCTAAGCCTTTATCTTGCAGGGAGTCTGTTCAACACACTCCTGAACCTGTGGCTGCTGTGATTTCCCCAGAGAGCACTTTCCTTGGGGTGCCTGCTTTGGGGGGGGCACTACTCAGCCCCCCCAAAGCTAATCTGCACACAACTTGGAGGCTAGGTAGAGGAATATCCGGGGGAGGTCCATTGCCAGTTTGAGGCCTCTACTTTGCAAGGGGGGTGTTCAACACATCCCCCCTTTGCACTTTGGACCCTAGGATCTTCCCCCCACAAAGCCAATCTGCATATAACTTGGAGGCATCACAGGGAGGTCCACTGCAAATTCAATGTTTCTAGCTTGCTGGGGGGCCAGTCAACACTTTGCACATTGGATCCTAGGATCTCCCCCACAAAGCCAATTGCATACAACTTGGAGGCCAGGTAGAGGGGCATCCCAGGATGCCTGTAGCTTGGACACATGTAGCTTGCAAGGGGAGCTGCTCAACACACTCCCCACTTTTGCACTTTGGACCCTAGGATCTTTCCCCGCCCCCCAAGCCAATCTACAGAAAACTTGGAGGGCACGTAGAGGGGCATCATGGGGAGGTCCACTGCACATTTGATGCCTCTAGATTGCTGGGGGGGGGCATTCAGCACACTCCCCCTCCTTTGCACATTGGGCCTTGGGATCTGTACACAACTTGGAAGGCAGGTAGAGGGGCATCCTGGGGATGTCTACTGTGTGTCTGATGCTTCTCTAACTTGCAAACACACTCTGAACCTGCAGCTGTGATTT
>NW_015185429.1:0-845 GCF_001447785.1 Gekko japonicus
TACACCCAACTTGGTCTGGAAGGAGCTCAGCTTCAATTCTATACCCATTCACAAAGTTGAATGTCACTGAAAACAATAAGCAAATGAATTTGGGTAGAAAACTTGTTTTAGTAATCAAACTACTCATTTGGGGAGAAAGGCTGAATCAAAAGTTGGAAGTGGGTTCTTTTCACTACCAAAAACATGTCTAATTGTTGTTACCAGTCCATAATTGCTGTATGGGCCTTGTGATTTTAAAAAACGATGAAATGTTAATACAGATTATTTTTTCCCCTTGAGCTATATCATACATACTGATTACAGATTTAGGTAGTGGTTGCAGAACAGGATACCTTTAGACTTAATAAGCAAACCTGTGGTCATCAAATATTTGAACAGAAGGGCATTTTAAATAGGCAAGTAGAAGACGGGAGTTCAAATCCTTGTGACAGAACAAGAACACAGCAGCAAACAGAGGATTTTGCTCTTATTGGCATGACTTAGTCCAGGCTCACTTAATATATTACTTAGAGTGACGTGCCTGTTGATATTATGTGGTTGATTCCATCATGCTCCTATCAGTCTGCTACGTCTATCCTCTGGGAGAAATTACATGCTTATGTACAATATTAAGGGTACATGGGTACCATTAGAGATGCTCATAGCCATGCAATCCACTCATGTCATGTGGGCGGAAGCTGCAGATGATAATGGGAGCTATGTGCTAGAAACCCTAGGACAGTGGTAACTGTGATCACTCCAGGAGTGATAACAGGCTTCAGTCTTTCATAATGTTCATCTCCCCCAGAATGTAAACAAAAAGAGCGCACAGGAAGAGAAGTAAACTGGAATGCATCAGTGAGAGG
>NW_015185430.1:0-1095 GCF_001447785.1 Gekko japonicus
TTCTACCTTTCCTCGAAATTCCAAAACTGCCTTTAGGCTCAACAAGGTTGAGGACCCCGATGCAGGATTTTCACTACAGAGATGCCAGTGGAAGTTTGCACATATAGAGAACCATGGCTGATCTGGTTGATCACAAGCTAAACATGAGCCTGCAGTGCGATGTGACTGCGAAGAAAGCTAATGCAATCTTAGGATGCATTAACAGCAGCATTGTGCCCAGATCACGGGAGGTGGTAGTTCCGCTCTATTCTGCTATGGTCAGGCCTCACCTGGAGTACTGTGTCCAGTTTTGGGCACCACATTTTAGGAAGGATGTTGACAAGCTCGAGCGTGTCCAGAAGAGGGCAACCAGGAGGGGGAGAGGGAAGTCTTATGAGGAAAGGCTGAAAGAGCTGGGTATGTTTAGCCTGGGAAAGAGAAGGCTTAGAGGGGACATGATTTCAGTCTTCAAGTATTTGAAGGGCTGTCATGTAGAAGATGAAGTGGATCTATTCTCTCTTGCTCCGGACTGCAAGACTAGATCTAATGGGTGGAAATTACAAGGGAGTTGTTACCGGCTAAATATCAGGAGAAACTTCCTAACTGTAAGAGTGGTTGAGCAGTGGAACAGACTGTCTCGGGAGGTGGTGGATGCTCCTTTGCTGGACATTCTCAAGCAGAGGCTGGACAACCATCTTTCAGGTATGTTGTAGGGCTATCTTTCGGCTATGCTCCTGCAGAGTGCAGGGGGTTGGACTAGATGACCTCCAAGGTCCCTTCCAACTCTTAACATTCTATGGCCAGCAACGGCTTTCCTTTTTTGCCAAAACTTCAGGCTGTGTCTCACTCTAGTATTTTTCTGTGTCTCTAGCAAACGATACTAGACAATCTCACCAAACGATCATTCTCAGGAATCTCTGGGGGAAGCCATGAGAACGGTGGAATAAAACCAACAGAAGTGCCCAGTATGTCACCACCAGTTCTTACAGCTTCCCTTAATACTTGTCTGTAAGCAAGAAACAAAAGCAAACAAGCTAGCAATTTCCTTCTTCCCTCTGGCTAATGTTAGTGTGATGGTTCCTGAGTGCATCATCCTTTTTTTGGGATAAGAAACTT
>NW_015185431.1:0-1059 GCF_001447785.1 Gekko japonicus
TAAGAAATGTATTGCATTTGAAAGTATTTGAAAAAGTGTGCGTGCATACAAAAGCTCATACCTTGAATAAAACCTACAGTGCATACAATAATATTAACATTTTGCTTTTTGATGAATGATGCTCTGACGGACAGCAAGCGCGACCCCTCTCTCCACAATCCTCCCCCTCGCATTTTCTCCAATTCGCTATGCGCATGCTCAAATCCCTTCCGCTACTATTTATGCCTAACCGGCTCCAGAGTAACAACCCCTCCCACTTCCAGTCCCTGCGCTCTATGAGGTACCGTAGCGTTAAAACAACGGGTGTGTGTGTTTGTGTATATGTATACGTATAACATTTCTGCGCATGCGTATTCTGAACCAGTGACCCTCGAGGCAACCGTGGTTGTAGACCGTCAGGATCCAGCCAATCAAGACTTCAGAGGGTTCTTCCGCCCTGTTTTGGCGACTGATTTGTCTTCTGCGCTTGCGCGCGGGAATTTTTGAAATCGGGAGCGGTTAGGAGGCCTTGAGGAGGATTGTTATGGTAGCGAGAGAAGGTAGGTCTGGCAATAGTTGTAACTTTTTACATTATTTTTGTTGTTCTTGCTGGCTGTGGGAGCCGAGGGTTGCTGGGAGGTTTTTAAATATTTTCGATAATGGTCATGGGAGGGGCGAAACGCAGCCTGGGTTGAAGGGGAAGGCGGGGGGAGGAGGAGGTTGGGGGGTCGCCCCAAGGCGAAGTTTGACGTGAGGGAAAGCAAAAGCCCAGCCCGAGGAGCTGGTGGCCCGAACTCCTGAGGAGGTCACCAATCTCCTGGGGGCCTTCTTGTACAGAGGTAACTTGCATAGGGAACTTTTCTTCTGGGTAGACAAATAGCGCCTTCTCCACCCATCACGTGTGTGGGGGGGAGTTTTTACTTTCCTGTGGGACATTTCCTTACATTTATTCATTTAAAACATTTTCATCTTTCCCACCCGTTCAGGGCCCACAAGGCAGTGAACATAAAAACTATTAAAGCATCGAAGTAATTAAAAATGCAGTTACAGTTATAACATAATTCAATATGATGTTGTTGC
>NW_015185432.1:0-1099 GCF_001447785.1 Gekko japonicus
CTAAGATGAAAGCAGCCAATATTGCAATGTGCAGATCTATGACATGGGCGTCATTTGGGAATGTTATGTACCGTTCTGGTCACCCTATCTCAAAAAAGGATATTGCAGAGCTGGAAAAAGTGCAGAAGAGGGGCAAACAGGACATTTCAGAGAGCCAGTTTGGTATACTCGTTAGGAGCGCTGACTCTAACCTGGGAGAACCGGGTTTGATTCCCCACTTCTCCACATGCAGCTGCTGGTGTGACCTTGGGTCAGTCACAAGTTCTCTCAGAGCTGTTCTCTCAAGAGCAGTCCTCGAAAGAGCTCTCTCAGCCCCACCTGCCTCACACAGTGTCTGTTGTGGGGAGGGGGAAGGGAAAGGAGATGGTAAGCTGCTTTGAGACTCCTTTGGGTAGTGAAGAGCGGGGTGTAAGTCCAATTTCTTCTTCTTATGTTCTTCTTCGGGGGCTGCTACGTCCTGTGAGAAAAGGCTAACATGTCTGGGACTTTTCAGTTTACAATACAAGATGTCTAAGGGGAAGACTGGGATGTGGAATTATCTCATCAGATCTTGAAAGCTAAAACGGGTCGGTACTTGGATGGGAGGAGGAGGAGGAGGTGGAGAAGAAGAAGATGATGAAGTGGAGGAGGAGGAAGAGGAGGAGAATTGGATTTATACCCTGCCCCTCACTACCTGAAGGAGTCTCAAGAGCAGCTTACGACCGCCTTCCCTTCCTCTCCCCACAACAGACACCTGGTGAGGCAGGTGGGACTGAGAGAGCTCTGAGAGAACTTGTGACTGACCCAAAGCCACCTAGCGGGCTGCATGTGGACGAGTGCAGAATCAAACCCGGGTCTCCAGATTAGAGATCGCCACTCTTAACCACTACACCAAGCTGGACCACCAAGGAAGGCTCTGTGGAGGAAGGCGATAGCCAACCTCCTCTGCTTACTCACTTGCCTTGAAAGCCCCTTGCTGGGGTTGGCATAAGTTGGCTGCAACCTGACGGCACTTGAGACACAAAAGATTTATACAGTCATGCCTGGGGTGCAGAGAAAGTGGATAAAGGGAACTTTTTCTTCCTTTCCCATGATACTAGAACTTGGGGGTACTCAATGA
>NW_015185433.1:0-1304 GCF_001447785.1 Gekko japonicus
ACTTCCTTTTTGTTTTGGGGGCACTGAGTCATGTTCCAATGCAATAAATAGGACTTGTATAACTGAGATAGGAGGACTGGGTGGGTCTGGGACTCATAGTTTACTCCTATTAGCATAACCAAGGAAAATCTTCACCCTTGCCATGGTGCTTGAACTAATTACCCAGCCTGGAATGCAAAGAGATTCTTTTCATAGAGGGAGGGGGAATTTGTTTACCTGGAGGTTCCTTTTTGTTTTGGGGGCACTGAGTAATGTTCCAATGCTGTTGCTGAACTATGAAAATACAAAGCTGTGTGTGTGTGTCTTTCAGTGATCCTCATACAAATGTCACTATTTTGAGGAGGGATAGGTATTACAGACAATAAATAGGACTTGTATAACTGAGATAGGAGGACTGGGTGGGTCTGGGACTCACAGTTTACTCCGATTAGCATAACCAACAAAAATCTTCACCCTTTCGTTGGTTATGCTAGATTCTTTTCATAGAGGGAGGGGGAATTTGTTTACCTGGAGGTAAAATGTAGCTGTAATCTAGTAAGGAACTAATTCTTTGGGGGTGGGAAATTTATCTACTTGCAATTTCTTGCTTTCGAACTGCTAGGTTGGCAGGAGCTGGAGCTAGAGACAGGAGCTCACCCTGTCTTGCGGCACCCGGGTCTTGAACCGCTGAACTACTGACCTTCCACAGCCTGCAGTTCAGCGTCTTAACCACTTGAGCCACCGCAGCTGCCCATATGTAGGGAGGAATTAATAAGCACAAAGGTTTTAAGAAAGAATGTTAACTTTGCACTATTCCTGAACAGTGATGTGGATGCCAATTTTTTTTTAAGTGGACAGAGAATTATGACAGTGGCCTGACGAGGGGGAGGGGGTGGTGCAGTACATATCTGGTGTGAAAGGGAAAACAAGGCAAACAATGGTGGGAAAATGGATTGCCCCATGGAGTCTGAAATCTCTGTTGCAAGGATGAACTGACAAAGAATCCCACCAGCAACATGGCCACCTTGGAACCCCCTCCCCCCTTATGTGGAAACAGCCCTGTTTGTGCTGTTTGGCACAACAAGCTAGTTGCAGCAGGGGATCTGAAGACATGCTGATCTCCCATCAGTTGGGAATCAACTTCTGACTTCCTGTTAGGGAAACTTTGTGGAGTCACGGTATTGCTGATACCCCAGGAAGTCGGTGTGTCTTGGGGGGCGGGGCAGAGCATCAATGCTAACTTAAAGTTGATCAAAAATGATCACCTGAGAGTCACCTTCTCATCTTGTCTGACAGATAGAAGAAGAGAAGAGAAGAAGAGATTG
>NW_015185434.1:0-1066 GCF_001447785.1 Gekko japonicus
AAAAGTTAGCTATTTTGTTGGTGACAGTTATTAGCAGCAATTTTGAAAACATTCCGTTTTTATTCATTCTAATTCCAGAAATGGAGAGGAAGAGTGGTTGTATTACTCTCCATAATTCTACGTACATGAAGAAATCTGCTTATCTTCAGAATTTAGAAGCTACTTCTGAAATTCCCTAGCAGGTAGTCCACTATGGTTTTATCCCACCCCTCCTCTGAAGACGTCCAGATTTCATAAAGGATACGTTGTCTCCTCATTTTACTTTCACAATAGCCCCTGAGATAGGGTAGAACAGGAACCTGAATAGTTCAAGGTCACCCAGTGAGCTTCATAAGTGTGAGGATTTGAATATTACGCCCCTAGTCCAACACCAACTACTGCTGGCTCACTGCATAGAAATCACTGTACTCCCTTTACTAGCTCAAATAGTTTAGTTTTCCATAATTTATAGGGTCAATATAAATGTGGTATTGTATGACACATACAAGCTCATTACTGTGAGCTATGGAAGAAAAACTAGTGAGAATCTAATCTACAGGATGGGTAGTTTTCCCACTGAGGCCCGCACAATACATATATTAAGATCAGAAATTACCTTGTATGTGTCATACAACAAAAAGAGAGAAAGAAATGACCTGCACATTTTCTCATCTGCACATCTTCTCATCTGTGGTCCTCTGTGCTATTTGGGTCAGAACATTTGAGTGGCATGAAGATTCTCACACTGTTAATTACCTGTGTTATACTCATAGCACTGTTACATTGGTAATCACCAAACCTAGGCTGCTGACTTGGGGTCACCAACAGTGGAGGGTTTTCTAGCTCTGGATATGCAGATTTAATAGCCATTCCAAAGATGTCTTGAAGGCGGTTGTTGATATTAATCATGCCTTTTGAGGGCTTTCTTTTATTCCTTTCCTCTTGAAGGCTCTAAAATGAAACACAAAATACAATTACCCAGGAAAGCTGTCTAGAACAGACACCATCAACCTAAACCCCACAATAACAATCTTAATGTAAGATCACTATGACTCTATCCTGTGTTTTCTGAATATATTTTAGTTTT
>NW_015185435.1:0-1073 GCF_001447785.1 Gekko japonicus
AATAAGTGCCTTGAGTTAAAAAAAAAATAAATTTGCAAGCATATTAGAGATGGGGCAGGAAGTAAACCCAAGATGGATGTCTCTGGTTGTCCCTGGTAATTTGAGTGTAGAATACCATACAAAGACTGCAACAGATGGAGAACATCAACCATCCCTTGGGTGGATCACTACTGAGTTTCTATGACATCCAGGGACACCCTCCCTCTATTTTCAGCTGATCTGATCTGTGTAGGAAGACCACCTGCTGCATATTTCCACAAACTGCCCACTTTCTAAACTCCACACCTGGTGTTCCCTGCGGCAGACAAATACATTTCAATACTCCCTCCTTATTTTATTTGCTTGCCTGTTATTTTGGAAATCATAGCCTTGTGCAGAGCACGGTTTCATTTTGTGTGTTCCCGCCCCCTCAGGAAAACAACAACAACAACAACACTCCACTTTCAAACTAAATTTTTAATGGCAGGTTGTGTCCTCTGCAACAGGAGGGGGGATTGAAGGAAGATGGCTCCCAGCTTGTAAAATCAGGCTGTTTTTCTCTCTCCCTTTGCAGGTATTTAAAGCCCAGGCATGTCCAAGGGTACTTTCAGCAATAAGGGAGATATGAGAAGATGGCTACCAGCTTGCAAGGTCCAGCCTGAGTGTATCTCAGGGGTGGCCAAACTTGCTTAACATAAGAGCCTCATAGGATAAACGTCAGTAAGAACTCTTCTGAATGCATGTGAAAACTGAATAAAATGATTTAATCTACTTGACCCTGGCTTGTGCGTTGAATCACGTCCAGAAGGCGTTTGTTGACAAAGCGTCAGCCGGAACAGTGGCTTACAAACTCCTTTCCCTTCCCCTCCCCACAACAGGCACCCTGTGAGGTAGGTGGAACTGAGAGAACTCTGATGGAAACTGCTCTTTTTCAAGAACAGCTGTGCCAGAACTATGGTTTGCCCAAGGTCATCCAGCAGGTGCAAGTGGAGGAGTGCGGAATCAAACCCGGTTCTCCCAGATTAGAGTCTGCGCACTTAACGACTACATCAAACTGGAAAGAAAGCAAATAGATGGAAGAGAGAGGGAGGGAG
>NW_015185436.1:0-1110 GCF_001447785.1 Gekko japonicus
CGGGGGTGATAAGGAGAAGGTGATAGGTTAATGCTGTGTGTATCTTAATTATTTTCGTTAAAAGGCAACATCATCTTTTGAATCCTATCTCCCTGAAATGATTTTCCACCCCCTCCCCGCCATCACTGCTAACAATATGCTCTGTGTATTTTTAGGAATGGTGTCTAAATATTTTCAGCATGTGGCGCACAATATGGTTGTTTGCAGCTTCCTTGGATATGCAATAACATTGTTTAATGATTCCTTGGGCAGAGACCCAAAACTAACAGTGTTTGTTACAAGTTTTAATGGAACTGAGGGTGGGAGGTTTTTTGCTAAAAAAGATATAAACAGTTTGCTTAGCCTTTCCCTTACTACCCAGTTAGAACATGTTGATTTGGAAGGGAATGCTGTCCATCACAACAGAGCTTAATTAGGGATAGTCACAAACTTGCTCATGAATTAAAGTTAGTTCATCATGAATTTGGACCAGTTTGTGGTTCGTGAAGCAATGTTCTAGGAAGGGTGACTGGCACGAACATTCCACAAACATTGATGCTGTTCATGGTGGTTTGTGAATGGATACATTTCCAAACAGACTGTCTCTGCTCAATTAAACTATTTACAAAACTTCAAAGCAATGGGGGGTGGAATTCTCCAGCCTTGGAAACACCAAAATAGGGGCCCTCCAAAGCTTAACAAGCACTGCTGGCTGCCACTAACAGATTTCCCATTCTTCTCTATGAGATCAAAACGCTATACCCTCAGCTCCACAGCGTCTCCTCTGTTGGCTGTTGGCAGTTAGGCAGAGAGTTAGAGAACTTGTTAAAAGCAGAGCACAGTCATCATTTTTCTCTGATTGTGAACACCTCTCCCCTGGTGGGGTTTGATGTTAGATAGACTCAGGGCTCTGAGCCATTCTGTCTTCTGCTCACACAGGGTGCCTTGGCTGAGTGAGGACCCACATTTTATACCCTCCTGATTGTGAACTTTTCTCCCCTGCTTGGATTGGGTGTTAGGTGGATGCGGGCCTCATGGCCACACAAGAGAGGTTGGGCCAGATGACAGCCTTGCATGACCAGTAGTCCAGCAGATCAGCGTTGGTGGTCTCAGGGGACTTGGTGAGGTACT
>NW_015185437.1:0-904 GCF_001447785.1 Gekko japonicus
CTGGATGACATCATCACATTGGGGACGTCCTGGGACACCCCCCAAATCCCCTGCCAGCGCAACGAGGGGACCTGGCAACCCTACCGCAGCTGGAAAAGGTTGCCCCCCCCGCCTTAAGCAAAAAGCAGCACCCTGAAAAAAGAGAGTACCTCACCAGCCAGAATCTGTCATGAAATTTCTATGATGTAAACTTAGGGCTGATTTTAATTTCCCAACTCTAATCTCCCAATTTCCAAATCCTCATTTCAGTTCCAATTGCGCCAGTCGAACCGGCAATCCTTTGGTTTAGCACCACTTTTGCTTTCCATGTCCAGAAATTCCCCATGATATGTATGCCTTATTCAACATTATTTCTGCTTCAGTGAATCAGCATGGTGCGTTCTCTGTACGATCTGCATAACTGATGTCCACAGCTGTCGTTCGTATGGTGTCCACAAAACACACACGGATCCACGGAACTGAGAATGAAAAACACACCAAAACCACGAGAACTGTGCTGGATTGGACCACTGGCTAGGGCTGCCAACCTCCAGGCGGTGGCTGGAGATCTCCCGCTGTTACAACTGATCTCCAGGCAACACAGATCAGTTCACCTGGAAGAAAATGGCTGCTTTGGATGGTGGAGTCTATGGCGCTGAAGCCCCCCCAAAAAACCCCACCCTCCTCAGGCTCTGCTCCCTACATCTCCAGGTATTTCCCAGCCCACATCTGGCAACCCGACCAGTAACCCATCTAGACCACTATTCACATAGTAGCTAGCTAGCTGTTCTCAAGAGCCAACAAGCAGAACACAGAGGCTAAGACCTTCCGTTGGTGTTTCCTCTTAGTGCTGGTACTCAGAGGCTTACTCCCTCCAATGGGGCCATATTAACCCATGGCTGGGCCTCTAGGCTTTCAGGTATTT